>NW_004443974.1:19987133-20090930 GCF_000243295.1 Trichechus manatus latirostris | reverse complement strand
AGGCTAGAAGGCAATGGGATGACATATATAAAGCCTTGAAGGAAAATAACTGTCAGCCAAGAACTATGTGTACCCAGCAAAACTGTCTCTCAAATATGATGGTGAAATGAGGGCATTTCCAGATAAACGAAGGTCAGGGAATTTGCAAAAACCAAACCAAAATTACAAGAAATACAAAGAGGAGTCCTACTATTAGATAACACCAGCTAACAACGCAAGACTAGAACACAGGATAGAGCAACCAGATACTGACTCAGATAAGGATATCGAAAATACATCAAAGCTAAAACATTGAAAATAGGGAAATAGACATCAATATGTAAAAAAGGATAATATTAAAACAAAAAAGAGGGACTTAAAAAATGGAGACATTGATTTTTTTATATGGAGGGGAAGTTAAGGCGATATAAAGTATTAAAAGACTGGTATAAACCAATAAAGCTTCTTTATAAAAATAGACCGTGAGCTGCATTCAACCTGCAGGTATAGCTTACTGGCCTCTGCTCTTGCAAATTCTCTTTAGGTTCTAGTCTCAATCGGATCTCTATAAAATTGATAGTTTGAACCCAGCAGCCTCTCTACAGGAGAGAAGACCTGGAGGTCTGCTCCCATATAGATTACAGCCTAGGAAACCCTATGGGGAAATTCTACCCTGTCATACAGGGTTGCTATGAGTCCGAACCCACTTGACAACACACAACAACAACAGGTGTGCCTTTACCTACTTGTTTGCGTTTAACCAAACACTCTTCACACTCAGGAGATTGAGTGTGATTTATTTATGTCTCTTTCTCACAAGACTAGAACTTTAAGGAGAGGGAGTGCATCTTCCCCCCGCCCCCCCACAACTTTTTATACCTTTCTCAAGGGTAGAAAAAGCTGGTTAACTTTTTTTTTTTGAGTGAATAGATGAATTTCATTAACAGGTTGCTATTTGCTGGCTTTGTGATTCAATTGCTCTTTTAAAAAGCTGGCCTAAACTGACAAGATTAGTGGAAGGTTCAAACTGAGGCCGAGCTAGCATGGATCATAGTTGCAAACAGCATGGCCTACTGGCCTCCCAGTTTCACAATTTGCCCAAGTAGGCGTGTACCACTCCTTTCTGTTCCCTTTAGCATAACTTTTTCCCTACAAAAGAGGAAAATGTTCAGGGAAGGCCACTGAAGTGAAACTCTTCTTTCATTCTTAGAAATGGGATGATTGGGTTAAGTGCAGTTTAAAAATTAGTCATGTGGGGAAAAATAATTTGGGAAGGAGAAATTCATGAATTGTATGCTTTGGAAGTATTTGTCAAGTAGATTTTAGAAATAGAACAAATGCCATAGATCTTTGGTACATCCATTATAAGACCTTAGTGTGCATATTTAGAAACTCTGGCACAGTGGTTAAGAACTATGGCTGCTAGGTTCAAATCCACTGGGCGCTCCTTGGAAACCCTATGGGGGCAGTTCTACTCTGTCCTATGGAGTCTCTATGAGTCGGAATCAACTTGACGGCAATGGGTTTGGTTAGATTTTTTTTTTTTTTTTTTGGTTAGTGCATATTCAGCATAGCTGAGTAGGGAGGGTGTTGAGGATAGGGGTTATCAAAACTATTCAAGAAGAATTGGTCTGGAGGAGATGCAAACCAGACGATAGAAAACGATCAAATTCAAAACACTTCTTCGATTTCAGGATATCGTACGTGCTTGTTATTGTTGACTATTAATGCAGCAAGGTTTTGTTAGCATCTTTTCCTGTTTTCTGTTAATTAAATTGTCTTTCTATGTAAAAATGACTCAGATATCTGAAATAGCTTTGGATTTCAATTTATTTTGGCATCTGTAAACACTAAAATGCCAGTTATGTAGACTTGCATGCTAATTCAAATCTGTGGTAAGCAATTGATGACAATTTGTTTGAATGTTCATTTCTCCCTCCATTTCAGCGCCGTTGGAAAGTAGCCAGAAACCATTTTGCTATGTAGACCAGCCAAGTCTTTCCTACTTACAGTCAGTCATGTATACTATGCCTTTGTTGAACTGTCTGTCCCCTAGTAACCCTTGAGAGTGATTTGAGGTAATAAATAATATTAACTTTTGAAATTTCGATATTTGCCTCTGCCTCAAGGCTGTTCAGCTGGGTAAATTATTTATATTGAAATAATTCCTCAATTATTTAATAATCCGAGGTCAGATTTGAGTCTAAAGTTTATTTTGACAGAGCCTGAGGAATCTCACAGGCTATTTTCCTTTGAAGTGGCAAGCAGGTACTTGCCTTCCTCTTCATTCTAATTGACATCATTCATGTTCAGCTCTTCAGCACCCCAGCCTCGTACATGATCCCTCATTCTCTAGTTTCTTTCTTCGCTCACCACCCTGTGTACCTCTGACTAATTGTATCAAAACACTGTTTTCAGAATATGATTATTTCTTCCAGAAAATGCGGTGAATCCTTTCTATCTACCTCATCAAGAGCAAACTCTTGGTATGTCTGTTATTGTTGTTGCTAGCTAGCTGTCGTGTTGGATCCAACTCACACTGATCTCATGTACAACAGAACAAAACATTGCGTGGTCCTGCACCATCTTCATGATCATTGGTATGCTCGAGTCTGTCGTGGTAGACAGTGTGTATTTAGAGTGCCTTCCAACTTCTAGGGGTTCATTTTCCAGCACAGTATTCTGTTGTGACCCATAAGATTTTCATTGGCTGATTTTCTTAAGTGGATTGCTAGTCTGTCTTAGTCTGGAAGCTCTGCTGTAACCTGTCTACAAAAATCTGCTGGTATTTGAAATACCAGTGTCATAGCTTTCAGCATCATAGCAACATGAAAGCCACCATATTATGACAAACTGACTGATGGGGGTGGTGGCTGGTATGTTTACCTAACTTAAGACACTGTCCCAATAGATGGATTTATTGCCCTGGACCTGTAAAAACCATGTCTCTCCAGTGTCCCGCTCATATGAATCCTGGTCGACCTCTGAGATGGTCCAGTTCCCTGGCTACTCTGACTCCCCAGGCTACCCTAATCTAATCTTTGGTCGTCTCCCTCCCGCTCCATGCCCTGTTTAGTTGTTCCACTTAAATGGACTGAGTTCCTTAAAGGCAAAGGTCACTGGCCACATCATTGATTCTAAAAGAATGTGTTTGGTTTTATTAATGAAAATTAGAAAGTCTCTCTTTGCATGGTTTTTTTTTCTTTTTTTTTTTAAATTGTGCTTTGGGTGAAGGTTTATAGCACAAATGAGTTTCTCGTTCAAAAATTTATACACAAGTTGTTTGTTGTTTTGCGACATTGGTTGAATGCCTGCGTTGTGTCAGCACTCTCCCCCTTTCCCTTTCCACCCCAGGTTCCCCATGTCCATTTGTCCAGTTTTCCTGTCCCTTCCTACAGTCTCATCTTCTCAGCAGGTGTTGCCCATTTGGTCTTGTATACTTGATTGAACTATGAAGCATGTTCCTCACTGTGTTGTTTGTTTTCTAGGTCTGTCTAATCTTTGGCTGAAAGATGGACTTCAGGATTGGCTTCAGTTCTAAGATAGCAGGGTGTCTGGGGGCCACAGTTTTGAGGGTTGCTCCAGTCTGTCAGACCAGCAAGAATTTGAATTTTGTTCTACGTTTATCTCCCGCTATGTCCAAGACCCTGTATGGTGACCCCCTGTCAGAGCAGTTGGTGGTGGTAGCCAGGCACCATCTAGATCTTCTCTAGGCTCAGGCTGGTGGGGGCTGTGGTTCACATGGTCCTTTAGTCCTTTGGACTAATATTTTCCTTGTGTCTTTGCTTTCTTCATTCTCCTTTGCTCCAGATGGGATGGGACCAATAGATCTATCTTAGATGCCGGCTCACAAGCTTTTAAGACCCAAGACACTACTCACCAAAGTAAAATGTAGAACATTTTCTTTTATGAACTATGTTATGCCAATTGAACTAGATGTCACCCGAAACCATGGTCCCCAGTCCTCAGCCCCAGTAACTCGGTCCATCAAGATGTTTGGATGTGTCTAGTAAGCTTCTACAATTTTGCTTTGGTCAAGTCGTGCTGACTTCCCCTATATTGTGTATCATCTTTCCCTTCACCAAAGTTAACACTTAATCTACTATCTAGTTAGTGATTTCCCCTTCCCACCCCTCCCTTCCCTCATAACCATCAAAGATTGTTTTGTTCTGTGTGTAAACCTTTTCTTGGGTTTTTATAATAATGGTCTCATACAATATTTTCCCTTTTGTGATTGACTTATTTCACTCAGCATAATGCCCTCCAGATTCATCCATGTCGTGAGATGTTTCATGGATTAATTACCGTTCTTTGTTGTTGCGTGGTATTCCATTGTGTGTATGTACCATAATTTGCTTATCCATTTCTCTGTTGAGGGGAACTTAGGTTGTTTCCATCTTTTTGCTATTATGAATAATGCTGCAGTGAACATGGGTGTGCATATGTTTATAGGTTTGATGGCTCTTATTTCTTTAGGATACATTCCTAGGACTGGAATTGCTGGATTGTATGGTATTTCTATTTCTAGCTTCTTAAGGAAGTGTCATATCATTTCCATAGTGGTTGTGCCATTTTACATTCCCATTAGCAGTGCATAAGAGATTCAGTCTCCCCACAACCTCTTGAACATTTGTTATTTATTTTTATTAGTGCCAGTAATTTCAAGATGAGATGATTTCCCATTGTAGTTTTGATTTGAATTTCTCTAATGGCTAATATTCATGCGCATTTCCATATGTATCTGTTAGCTGCCTGAATGTCTTCATTGGTGAAGTGTCTGTTAATGTACTTTGGCTATTTTTAAATGGGATTATTTTGTCTTTTTGTTGTTGAGGTGCTGAAGTATTCTATAGATTTTAGAGGTTAGACCCTTGTCAGATATGTCATAGCCACAGATTTTTTCCCAGTCTGTATGTTCTCTTTTTACTCTTTGGTGAAGTCTTTTGATGAGCATAAGTGTTTAATGTTTAGGAGCTTCCAGTTACCTAGTTTATCTTCTGGTGTTTGTGCATTGTTGGTTCTGGTTTGCATTGTATTTATGCCATGCATTAGGGCCCCTAGCGTTGTCCGTATTCTTTTTCTTCCATGATATCAATTGTTTTAGGTTTTGTATTTAGGTATATGATATATTTTGAGTTAGTTTTTGTGTATTGTGTGAGAAGAGTCCTGTTTCATTTTTTTATAGATGGACATCCACTTTTGCCGGCACCATTTGTTAAAAAGACCGTCTTTTCCCCATTTAATGGACTTCTGTCCTTTGTCAAAGATCAGCTGACCATAGGTGGGTGAATTTACGTCTGTGTTCTGGATTCTGTTCCATTGGTCTGTGTGTCTGTTGTTGTACCAGTACCAGGCTGTTTTGACTACCGTAGCTGTATAGTAGGTTCTGAGATCAAGTAATCTGAGGCCTTCTATTTTGTTCTTTTTTTTTTTTTCCCCCCAGTAAAGCTTTGCTTATCCAAAGCAGAGCCTCTTTCTTTCCATATAAAGTTGGTGATTAGTTTTTCCATCTCATTAAATAATGCTGTTGGTATTTGGATCAGGATTGCATTATATGTGTAGATCACTTTGGGTAAAATTGACATTTTCACAATGTTAAGTCTTCCTAGCCATGAAGATTGTATGTTTTTCCATTTATGTAGGTCTCTTGGTTTCTTACAGTAGTGTTTTGTTGTTTTCTTTGTATAGGTCTCGTATGTCCCTGGTTAGATTTACTCCTGAGTATTTTATCTTTTTAAGGGCTATTATAAATGATACTGTTTTCCTGATTTCCCTTTTGAAGTTCTCTTTCTTAGTGTATAGGAATCCAAATGATTTTTTATATTGATCTTGTATACTGCTACTCTGCTGAATCTGCCTATTAGTTCAGTAGTTTTCTTGTGGAATCTTTGAGGTTTTGTATGTCTGGTATCATATTTATTAACAGGAATAGTTTTACTTCTTCCTTTCCAATTTGGGTGCCCTTTATATCTTTTTCTTGCCTTATTACTCTAGCTAGGACTTCCAGCACAATGTTAAATAGGAGTGATAAAGGGCATCTGTCATGGATTGAATTATGTCCCCCCCAAAATATGTGTACCAATTTGTCTGGGCCATGATTCGTGGTATTGTGTGATTTTCCTACATGTTGTAACTCCTGTCTCTATGATGTTAATGACAGAGGATGAACGGCAGTTGTGTTAGTAAGGCAGGACTCAATTTACAAGATTGGATTGTGTCCTGAGGCAATCTCTTGAGATATAAAAGAGAAAACTGAGGAGAGAGACAGGGGCACCTCGTACCACCGAGAAAGCAGTGCCGGGAGCAGAGCACGTCCTTTGGACCCAGGGTCCCTGTGTGGAGAAGCTCCTAGTCTGGGGGAACATTGATGAGAAGGCTGACAGAGAGAGAAAGCCTTCGCCTGGAGCTAAAGCCCTGAATTTGGATTTTTAGCCTACTTTACTGTGAAGAAATAACTTTCTCTTTGTTAAAGCCATCCACTTGTGGTATTTCTGTTATAGCAGCATTAGATGACTAAGACAACATCCTTGTCTTGTTCCTATTCTCAGGGGGAATGCTTTCAGCCTCTCTCCATTGAGAATAATGTTGGCTATCGGTTTTGTATAGATGCTATTTTTTATGTTGAGGAATTTCCCTTCTATTCATATTTTATGGAGAGTTTTTTTTTTTTTTTTAAATCAGGAATGGATGTACTTTATTAAATGCCTTTTCTGCATCGATTTAGATAATCGTGTGATTATTTTCTTTTGCTCTGTTTATGTGGTGGATTACATTGATTGATTTTCTGTTGTTAAACCAACCTTACATATCTGGTATGAATCCCACTTGGTCGTGGTGTATTATTTTTTTGATATGATGCTGAATTCTATTACCTACAATTTTAAGAATTTTTGCGTCTAGTCTCATGAGAGATACTGGTCTGTAAAAAAAAAAAAATTTTTTTTTTTTTTTGGTGCTGTCTTTGCCTGACTTTGGTATTAGGGTTATGCTGGCCTCATGGAATGAATTTAGGAGTATTTCTTCCTTGTCTATACTCTGGAATAATTTGAATAGTACTGTTGTGAGCTCGTCTTGGAATGTTTGGTAGAGTTCTCCAGTGAAGACATCCAGGCCAGGGCTTTTATTTTATTTTTTTTTTGGCGGGGGGGAGTTTTTTTTTCTTTCTTGAATTACCTCTTTAATCTCTTCTCTTTTTATGTGTCTGTTCAGATATTCTATCTTCATTTGTGTTAGTTTAGATAGTATGTTTCTAGAAATTTCTCCATTTCCTCTAGGTTCTCTGGTGGCTCTATAGCTGCCATGGTGTTGTGGGGGCCGGCAGGAAGGTGAGGCACTGGTGTGTGGGACTAGGTGGGAGGGAGAAGAAAAGGAAGAAAGAAGGGGAAAAAAACTGAGTGGCAAGTGGAGGCTTGTATTGTGGACCCCAGAACTGGAGGCTGCTGGGATGAGGGAGTTCTTGCTTCAACTCACCAGAAGGGTGAGGGGTTGGGTGAGGGGTGGGAAAGCATGTTTCTCTGGTTACCAGATGCCAGATGTTCTGTCTCCTGTTGGGAGCTCCATGAATTTGCCTTCCTGTACTCCCCATCCAAGGTCATTGCTGGCTGTGTTCCAAGATGGCGACGCTATGCTGTGTTTGTTGGCAGGGGACCTCCACTCCATATATCTCCTCGTTCTCTGTTTTCTGTCAGTTTCTTCTTCCATTCTGTGTTCAATCTAGTTCTTTATCCTTTCATTTGATCTTAGAGTTACCAGATTGATGTTTGTATCTGTTTTACTTAGTTTTTCAGGTCTTAGCTGCAGAGGGATGGCATGGTACACCTGGCTAGGGCACCATGTTGCCCCACCTTCTGGATGTATTTTTTTTTTTTTAATAGTATTTTACTATGTTTTTGGTGAAAGTTTACACAGCAAGTTAGGTTCCCATTTAACAATTTCTGTACTACTTGTTTCATGACATTGGTTACATTTTTTAAAATGTGTAAAAATTTTTTACAATGTATACAATTCTCATTATTGCTGTTCTGGTAGTTCCATTTACATTAATCTAGTTTCCATGCCCCCTCCCCCCTTACCTTCTCATCACTGCTTTAGGGTAAATGTTGACAGTGGTGTCAGTAGGAGGATGTGAGGAGTGCAGACTGCACTGGGTGACACTGTCAGGGTGACACCAAAATGCCTATAAAAGTATCTCTGTAGTTAGTTATAACAATAAAAACATTCTTCGTAAGCCAGCTTACATGTGTCAATATACCTACAAGGCTGAAACTCTATGCTGATTTACTTTTTGAACCTTCTAATGCGCTCCAGTCAGAGCTGTCATTATTACCCAATTACAACGATGCTTCGAATTATATGGTTTCATCTGCACGCGCTCCAAGCATGTGCTGTTGTTTTTGTGGCTGCCAATATTTATGTGGTTGCTAGTTTTTTCAAATTTTCTGCTGTTTTAGCTGCAATATTGTGGTAATTAGTATTTGCAAACCTATATCAATAACCTTTTGAGAATGAAGTAGTAATTAAAGAAAAAGGGGAGTGATATAGGGGAATTATGATTTCCAAGTAACATTCATACAAAAAAAAATTACTAAGCATTCTGTATGGTCTGGTATGGGAATAGATCCATGGTGGGGGCGGGGGTCACACCATGAATTACCATACTGAGTGACACCAACCCTAGTGACACCACTGAATGTTGACCATTTGGTCTCATAGATTTTTAAAGAAGCGCAGTACTGATAGACGATAATTGTTTATTTTATGTGCCAACCTGTTATTTAGTTGAAAGATGACCTCTAGGAGTAGTTTCAGTTTAAAGTTTAAGGGGTATCTCAGGGCTGAATGTATTTTTATAAACTTTATTTCTTCCATGTCATTAAAACAACTGGAAAATAATATATAAGAATTAAAGTTAAATCTATCTTCTCACTATCCAAAGGTAATGATTGTTCTCATTTCATAGATTTCCTTCTAGTCTTCTATTTGAATATATAGTTAATATATTGTTGTTGCTGTTAGGTGCCATTGAGTTGATTCCAACTCATAGTGACCACATATGACAGTCTCCCATAGGGTTTTCTAGACTGTAATCTTTATGGAAGCAGTATAACTGCAATCACTGTAACCATATGAAACCTAGAATTTTCTATGTAGCTGTTTCTTTTCTTCTTTCTAACTGTGCTTTAGGTGCAAGTTCACAGAGCAAATTAGTTTCTCATTAAACAATAGACATATTGTTTTGTGACATTGGTTTCCAACCCTGCAACATCTCAACACTCTCTCCTTCTCTACCTTGCGTTCCCCATTTCCGTTCGTCCAGCTTTCCTGTCCCCTCCTGCCTTTTCATCCTTGCCCCTGGGCTGGTGTGCCCATTTAGTCTTGTATACTTGGTTGAACTACGTGTGTTATTGTTTGTTTTATAGACTTGTCTAATCTTTGGCTAAAGGGTGAGCCTCAGGAGTGAAGTGACTTAAGTACTGAGTTAAATGGTGTTTGGGGACAATGCTCTCAGGGTTTCTCCAGTCTCTGTCAGATCAGTAAGTCTGGTCTTTTTTTGTGAGTTAGAATTTTGTTCTACATTTTTCTCCAGTTTTGTCTGGGACTGTCTATTGTGATCTCTGTCAGAGCATTTGGTGGTGGTAGCTGGGCACCGTCTAGCTGTGCTAGACTTAGTCTGGTGGAGGCTGTTGTAGTTGTGGTCCATTAGTCCTTTCGACTAATCTTTCCCTTATGTCTTCTTCCCTGTATGTCTTTGGTTTTCTTCATTCTTCCTTGCTCCAGATGGGATGGGACTAGTAGACATATCTTAGATGGCTGCTCATAAGCATTTCCTGAATGTCTTTGATGAAGTGTCTTTTCATATCTTTGCCCATTTTTTAATTGAATTATTTGTGTTTTTGTTGTAGAGGTGTTCAATTTTCCTATAAATTTTAGAGTTTAGTTTATGTAACCATTTCTGCTGAGACTGTAAGCTCCATGAAGCAGGAAGGCTGTCTATCTGCTGTCCACTCTACTCCTAGTGCCTTGAACATTTTCTGGCATATGCTGGGCATCAACAAGGACAATATATTGTTTTTATTTTCCCATTAAATAGTCTTCCAAGTTATGATTTTTAATTGCTTAATTATTTCCATCTTACTATTATACTGTTATTTTAAATAACCCCCCTATTGCACATTTAGGTTGTTGCCGTATTCTTTCCTATAGATAATGCTGCTATGAAGATTCTTGGTCACAAATTTTTCAGTACATATTAGATTGAATTTTTAAAGGTAAATATTGTTGATTTAGAATTATTGAACAAATATTATGGTCAAAAATTCCTGTTGAAAGGTAAATTATTGCTCTTGATAAATAGCAATTTTGATATTAAGAATCTTTCTGTTTAATAGATTTAAAAAAATGAATTTTTTTTGAAGTTTGTATTACTTTTATTATTAATGAAATTGAATGTTTCTAACATTTATTGTTGTTGTTTTTGTTATTTTTGTTGAGTGCCTGTTTATACCCTTTGCTCTTTATTTTATGAGGGCTTTCCTTATATTTCTCACTTTACATTTTTCTGTTGATTTTTAAATTTCAAAGTATACACAACACCTCATTTATTCATTGTAACAACCTTGGAAAAGAAATAGGGCAGTGTATGAGCCCTATTTTATATTTAAAAGAGAGACTGGAAAAGTTACTTGATCACAAAATAATGGTCTGACAAAGATGAAGCTGAGACCAGAACCAGGCTTCTTACTCGTCTTAAAGCATGTTCCTCCATAGTGCCCTGGCCTAAAGGATACGTTTTCAAAGGAGAGATCTTCGGATTTGTAAGATAGAAAACAACATGAGAGTGTCAAATATAGTTAAATTAATGTAATGTGAAGTTTATCATGAGCCAAATCTGCGACAGTCAACTTATCAGTGCTTATGCCAGCGTCTGACACAAGGAAGACAATCAAGACATGGTTGCTGAGTGAATAAATGGACTAAGTGCATACTGGATACACTGGGTAAGCATGCTTGTAGGGTGTATGTGATGGATGAATATCCAGACTATTTGGTTTGGAGTTTGACTTGGACAAGGATCCATTCTATTTGTTGGGCAAGGTTAAGATTTATTTCTTTTTCTTCTTTTTTTTAAATTGTCTTAATATACTGGTAACAAAGTATTTGACTTTTTAGCAATCTTCACATGTACAATTTGGTGACATTAATTATAGTCATCATATTGTTCAGCCATCACCTTTATTTAGTCTCAAATTATACCATTACCCTTAACAGAAACTTAGTGTCCCCCTAAGAAGTGAATCCCCCCTTTCCCTTCCCTCCCGTCCATCAATCACCAATATACTTTGGTCTCTACATGTTTGCCTATTCTATACATTTCATATAAGTGAGATCATACAGTGTTTCTTTCTGTGACTGATTAATTTCAATCAGCATAATGTTTTCAAGGTTCTTCCATGTCATAACAAGTATCAGGACTTCATTTCTCTTTGTGGCAGAGTAATGTTCCATTGTATGTACCACATTTTGTTTATCCATTCGTCTGTTGATGGACATTTAGACTGGCTCCACTTTTTGGCTGTTGTGAATAGTACTGCAGTGAACATTGGTGTACAAGGATCTGTTTGCATTCCTGCTTTCACTTCTTTTGGGTATATACCTATGAGTAGAATAAAGCAAATTCTGCTAACTTGAAGAATTACTAATGTGGCTTCAATGAGATTTAGTGAACTTAATATTCTGGAATACATAATGTAGATTCTCTATCTTCCTCTTTCTCAGTTATTAATGACGTAAAAATAAGAGTTCTTCATAAATGTAATGTTAGAGTCATGGGTTCAGGTAAATGCATTTCAAAATGTACAGTCTCATCCCAATTACATTTTAAGCTCCTTTTATTTAGGTGGTCATAGATTTAATACCAGAGTTTTAATTCTTTGCCGTTTTTGCTTCTTTGGAAAGAATGAACCCAAAGAGAACCTTTGGGGTGGGGAAAAATTCCCAGTGAAGTCTGCATATTTTTTAGCTTTAATCCAACAAAAACACTATGTCATTGCTATGTTGTATATGTAATATTCAACAGGCCTTAGGGTGTCCAGAATCACAGTTATTAAGATATGGTTCATAAGATTATCTGATTTCAAAAGACATTATATTATTTAGAGTAAAAATGAAATACAAAGATTGAGAAGTGTGATTATATTTAAAAATTTTTTTAAACCAGAAAGATACTGGAATAGTATTAGAAAATACATGCTTTATAAAATCTATTATCCCTGTCCAGTACCTCCAGATAGAGACTGTACTGTTATAGCTGTGAAGGAGTATAATAGTAGCTACATAAATGATCCTTATCTAAATGGTGATACATTTCATTGCTGAAGTACCAAGGTTTTATCCTGATTTCCAACTGTGCTATTTTTATTTAAACATATCTCATGGAACCACATTAACGTTGCTGAATTAATTCTCTATGTTGGAAACACATTTTTTTTTTCATTTGTGATGTGAGACTTTATCTTTCCTGCCTAACAAATTAACCTTATAGAAAATATTCTGTTAGAAAAATTTAATAGAAAAAAATTTTTTATAAATGTTGATTTTAATTTTCTAGACATAGTCTTAAAACATGTTTTCCCTGAGAATATTTTCTATGGTTGGGGTTTCTCAAGCATAAGAGTGTCACAAGATGGCCCATTGACTTTAAAATATTTTATTTCATAGTAACAAGTCTATTACTTAAAATAAAATTAAAATGGAAGTTTCTGTAAGTTCTGTTTTTTGTTTTTTTTAACGGTTATTTAAGGCTAAACTGTCACTCTGTAGACTCTTAAAAGTTGCTTGTTAACTAAAAATGTAGTGTGATGACAATTACTGATGAATGATTCTGCCCGTCAAGAATGTTTTGGAACACTGGTTCTTAAATGTTTAAAAGTTTACAAACCAGAGTATAGAAAATGTATATCTGCTGAATAATCTGTGATAACCTCTAAATGTCACCAGCCAAAGCAGAATGCAATCTGCAAAATTATTTGTCACCTTCCTATTTGAATCCCTTTTATGGTGTTAGTAGTTTTCTCTCACTGGTCATTGAATAAAGACCAGATCTCCCAAACTCTTCTTCAAAGTAGTCCTCTCATTTTTATAAACTTTAACTATTCTCATTTATTTTCTGCTTTGGCTTCTCAAGGTGGCTTACTGAACATTGCTTGATTTTTTTTTTCCCCCTCTCTCACACTCCTACTTTTCTACATTCCCTAAAGTCACACCCAATGGAAATTGTCCCTCTTACATTTTATTCTTTAATTTTATCTCTTCCAGGAAACCTTTTTCATCTTACTGATTAAAAACAGCCATTTTTCCCCTTTGGCGATATGGTTTCCAAATGTATATACTATTCCTTCGTTATTCCTTTCTCTTGCTTCAAGGCTCTCTCTCCATGTCCTCCATCATCCTAGACCCCGTAAAATTTACCAAAGTACTTTATTTGCACGTAGAACAAATTTTCACTTGTTCTTTTATTTATTTTTCTGGTGTATTTTTTTAAATTTTGTTTTTGTTGTGTTGAGAATACACACAAAACATACATCAACAACCGTTTCTACATGTACCTTCAGTGGATTACGTTCTTTGAGTTGTACAACCATTCTCACCCTCCTTTTCTGAGTTACTACTCCATTAATATAAATTTAGTGCCCCCTAAGGATCCACTCTGATCTGTTGAGTTGCTGTTGTCAATTTGATCTCATATACCCCTTGCTGTCAAGTTGATTCCAACTCATAGTAACCCTATAGGACAGAGGAGAACTGCCCCACAGGGTTTCCAAGGAGCGGCTGGCTGGTGGATTTGGATTGCTGATCTTTTGCTTAGCAGTTGTTGCTCTTAACCACTGCACCACCAGGGCTCTGATTCTATGCAGATAGTTCCTATAAGAGTATAAAGCTCAAGGCAAGCATTTTTTACTAGTTAAGGTAAACTATTGTTTGGTTTTAAGAAGACTTCAGAGGATCTTCTTGGTTTAAGATTTAAAGATTACTTCAACGCAATAGTTTCAGGGGTTCATCCAGCCTCCATGGCTCGAGAAAATCTGGGTTCTATGAGAATTTGAAATTCTCTGCTACATTTTTCCCCCTTTTGATTAGAATTCTTTTAGAATCTTTCATCATGATGTTCAGTAATGGCTACTGGGCACCATCTTGTTCTTCTGGTCTCATGGCAAAGGAGGCAGTTGTTCATGGAGAAAATTAACCACACATTCCATTTGCTCCTCCTATTCCTGACTCTCCTTCTTCCTCTGTTACTCCAGATGAATAGAGAGCAATTGTTGTGCCTTGCATGGCCGCTTGCAAGCTTTTAAGACCCCAAGCACTAAGCAACGAACTAGGAGGTAGAAGAGAAGCACTAAACGTATTATTAGGCCAGTTAACTGGGATGTCCCATGAAACCATGATTCTAAACCACCAAACCAAGGAACCAAATCCCATGAGGTGTTTGGTTGTACATAAGGAGTCTCAGCAGCTACTCTTTTTTTTTTTTTTGTCATTGTTGTAAACATATCTATCACACAACTTTTGACAATTTAACTTTTTACAGGTATACGACTTATTGACAGCACTTAAAATAATTGACTGTGCAACCCTATCCTTAATCAATGTGATTTTTCCATCACCATAAACCAAACCTCAGTATTTCATAAGCAGTAACCTCCCATGCCTCTCACCTTTGTAACCACTAATAAACTTTGTTCTCTATACATTTGCCTTTTCTTGTTTTTTTTTATGTAAGTGAGGTCATACAATATTTGTCCTTTTGTGATTGATTTATTTCACTCAACATAAAGTCTTCAAGTTCCATCCATATTGTAGTATCTATCAAGACTTCATTTCTCCTACTGACTGAGTAGCATGCCATTGTATGTATGTACCACATTTTATTTATCCATCCATCTGCTGATGGGCATTTAGGATGTTTCCACCTTTTGGCTATTGTGAATAGTGCTGCTGTGAACATTGGTGTCCAAGTCTCTGTTTGAGTTACTGCTTTCAAGTCTTTTGGGTATATACCTAGGAGTGGAATTGCTGGGTCACATGGTAGTTCTATTTTTAGTTTTTTGCCACACTGTTTTCCACTATGACTATACTATTTTACATACCTACCATCAGTGGATAAGGGTTTCAATTTCCCTATATCCTCGCCAACAGCTTTTATTTATTTTTTATGGAAAACTACTGAAAGATAAACTTTAGGTCAGTTTATATGAAGCTTGCCCAGCATAAGAACCTATTAAGTGCTTTTGATCGTGATAATAAGAAACTAACTAACCTAGAGTTTTAAGACCTTTTCAGGATAACCAATCAAAATGTTGAAGTAGACTTTCATTCATTTGCTATCTAGAAAAATCAGAAAGGCAAAAAGTTAACAATGTTTAATCTTTCATTTCAGTACCAATATTACCTGAGAAAAATAACTGCCACCGCTGCTTCTGTAAAATAGTGTCATTTACAGTAAATTTCTGATTAACTATTCCACAGAGGAGCTCTGAATGTGATTGTTCCTTAAAAAAATCAGCCACTCTCCCGAGAAAGTCTAACGTTTTTGCAATATTTTACCTTTTTCCTATATATTGATTTTTTTCAGATGCATTTAGCACTTTCCTGGATGATAAACCAGTTGCTGTTGAGTTAATTCCAACTCATGATGA
This sequence comes from Trichechus manatus latirostris, assembly GCF_000243295.1. Lineage (NCBI taxonomy): Eukaryota > Metazoa > Chordata > Mammalia > Sirenia > Trichechidae > Trichechus > Trichechus manatus. The sequence goes on along the minus strand of NW_004443974.1, from coordinate 20,075,256 downwards.
CTGGAGTATCAGAGTAAAACTTCTCCATAGGTTTTTCAATGGCTGATTTTTCGGAAGTAGATTGCCAGGCGTTTTTTGCAAGGTGCTTCTGTGTGGACTCGAACCATTAGCCTTTCAGTTAGCAGCTGAGCACTTAACTGCTTGTGCCACTCCAGGACGACTCCTAAATGAAAGTGCTTAGAATTTTTCTAGATGACCGTGTACTTGGGAGCTCACAGTTATGTTGAGAGAGGCAAAGCACTTACATGCTCAAATAGATACTTGTTAAATATTATCTAAAAACCCATGTTACTAAGTACCAAATTGAGTACCAGAGGTGGAAATACAGAGAAAAGATGCACTGAAGTGCTTTGGGAGAGTTCCATTGGGAAGATAGATTTGGACTCAAGCCCTGCAGGAGAAGAGGAAAGGATGAGCACAGCAAAGGCTCAGTGTTTCTCAATAGAGGTGCTATTGGCATTTTGGCAGTACAGTTCTTCATTATGAGAGATTGTTCTGGTCTTTGTAGGATGTTTAGCATCCCTGGCCCTTGGTCACTAAATGACAGTACTATAGTGCCCTCCAGTTACACTGGCAATCCATACACCACACACAGGTCCAGAACACTTGGGTGATGTACTTGCCCTTGGTTGGGAACCACTGCTGAAACATGCCACCCTTCTACGGGGAGTCCCAATTTTGACCCTCTCAGGAACAGTGCTTGTGCTTCTGAGTAGCAGTAGGTGGAGGCGTATCTATTATAACACTGAAACATATTGGAGAAGAGAATGTAGTCTTGAGTATTTTTAAAGGGCAGGTTGGGTTTTCTCTTGAAATTATTTCTAACTTGAGTTTTTCAGTCAACCAAGAGAAACTTTATTGTGGATTAGAGAGAAAAATATTTTGAGATAGGCAGATGTTATGTAATCAAAAAGGCTGATATGTAAGAGGAACAATATCAGCCCCAGCAAAATACAATTGGTTCAAATTGGTGAGTTTCCAGAAATATCTGAGAATGGGCCCTTTTTGGCTGACTGATGGCAGGGAATATGTCTTCATATTTGATCCTGGAAGCCTGTAATCTACATCCATGTATTTCCATAACCAAGGTTCCTATAAATATAATGGTAAAACAATATATGCTCATTTAAGAAAATTTGGAGAACACAAAGCATTTTGAAAAAATAAAACTAAAAATTATCAGCTCATCAATGAGAGACTTTTTTAATCTTTTGTTATTTTTTTGTCTTCAAAGTACATTTTCTGTGGTTGAAATCATACAGTGGATACAATTTAGTTACCTGTTTTTTTTTTTTTACTTAAAGTTATGAGAAAAGTATTTCAAAGATACATTGAAAACCTTTAAAAGACATTTAAATATATCAATAATAGAATATTTAAAATGAATGATTGAATAAATTGTGATACATTATTGTCCATTCTATGAAACTTGTTATGCTAAAAGAATCTTGGCGAGTAGGTATCATTAATTTTCTTATGTTTTAGCAGTGGTTCTTAATCTCTTGTATTTCCACATCCCGTTAAGAGTCTGAGGAAATCTATGGATCTCTCCTCAGAGAAATATATATATTTATATACATGCAAATTTTTTTCTATGTTTTAAAGCAGTTTCTGAACCTCCTAAAGATTGTATCCGTGCATCCCTTAAAAGAATATAGACTTTGGATTATGAAATCCTAGTTTTAAGCATAAACTTGCCATCAAATATGGGGAAAGTCAGGAAGAATTAATGTTTGTGTTGAGATGTCTGTCATTTGTTGGTCTCAGTGGAACATTATGCTCTCTGTGTGCTGTGTGGTGTACTATCGCCAACTGTTCACCACCCTGTGGCCATCTTTACAGTTTATTCCAGGCCATTGTACCAGAACCTGTTTATTGATGGAAGTGGCTGTGTGGAGTTGGGTACGGTAAGAAGAGTCTCCAAGTTATTAACTTGGACAGAACTGTAAAGTCCTCATTTTTAAGAAGTCTAGATATAATTCTTCTTTCTGTGGGCACTGCTGCCTTGCTGTATAGTTGGGAAGCATCCAAAGATTTTATCTGCAGACTTTCTGCCTTTGCTTGAGTATCATCCTTTGGTATTCCATCCTCAAGTGGAACTGTTGCCTCTTTCCCCAACATGTGCCCTGCTCTGGGACCTTAAGTAACATTTCCTAGAAAATTTCTTTTCATTTCTCGCCCCTTCACTATCTCAGCTGTTTTGTTCTTTTCACCCTAGGCCAGGTACTGTTCTGGGGCACGAGAATGGAAATGATTATTGTTTTTTCAAATACATGGAGCATGTCACCTCATACTGTGCCATTCAGTATTTTCAGAAACATCCTGAAAATAGAGGTGATGCCACTCAAACTTCAATTGTATGCTTCCCTTTGGCTGTATTCCCATAGGAGCCTCAACAGGTTTAAATATCAGTTTGTTTCTCACACCCTTGGCCTGAATCAGTCTCTCCTTTTCTCACTGCTACCTTATTCTAATCCTCCCAACTCAAAGCCACCCAGTCGTCTTTGCCATCTTCATCTCACTGGCCATGGAACACCATGGTATCCTTCCAATTCTTCCTATAAAACAACTCTTTTGTATTCACCCTTTCCTTTTAATTCCCACAACCCCTTTCCTAATCCAGGACCATAATTTATGATCTAGATTTCTTACTTCCTTTCTATATTATTCTATATTACTACCAAATTTCTAAGACATTACTTTATTCACATCACACAGTTAACTAAACCACATAATGGTTTCTCCATTTCCTAGAGTGTGAAGGAGCCTTGGTGGCACAAAAAGTTAGGCACTCAGCTACTAACCAAAAGGTGGATGGTTCAAACCTACCCAGCAGCTCTGCGGGAGAAAGACCTGGCAATCTACTTCTGTAAAAGATTACAGCCAAGAAACCCTATGGGACAGTTCTACTGTGTCACATGGGGTCAGTATGACTCAAAATTGACTCACGGGCACCTAACAACAACAACAAAGAACTTTCACTTGAAATATTATTCAACTAATGTTTCTTAAATGCTGTTCTTCATTCTGTATAGGAAAGAAATGTGACTAAGATGTAGCCCTTCAAGAAGGCCACAGTTTAGTAGAAAAACCAAGATGCACATAGTTAACTTTAATCTTAGAATGTGCAATAAGTCTCGAGATATAAAAAAAGTTCCGTGAGATTTGAGAGGAGGGAGTGATGTTGCTTACTTCTGACTGAGAGTATTAGGGAAAGCTTAATGGAAGATAGGACATCAAAACAAGATCTCAAAGAATGAGTAGAATATAGACAAGGGGAGAAATGAGACAGCAGGCTTTGAAAATGGAGATAGTGATACTGATCAAAGACCAATACTGAGCCAAGGCATATTTAGGAAACCTGAAGTAGTCCAGTTCAAACTTGTTAATCTTGCATTTGGGGCCTTCCGGAGCCTGGTCTAACCTTCCTTCTGAATTTATCTCCTTATATGCACCCTTTGTGCTATCCAAATTGGCCTACTCTTACTTGTCTGATAAGCCTTCATTTCTCTTCGTCCATGCCTTTGTTCTGGCTTTTCTGCTAATAGATTCTCCTAATTTTCACTCTAACTGACATTCATAAGCTATTAGCTCTAAGTTCACCCATTCACTCCTAAAGGTGTGTTTGGTTTAGTAGGTAGTGTTGGTTTTTTTCTTTTTTTAAATTACATTTGAATGCGTTTAGATGGGGTGCTATAAAAATGGTGTAGGGGCAGTGTCTGACCTCCTCTAACTTCACAAGGGGAAAGGAGAATCAACATCAACAGTCCAAGGCTGATTCCCATGAGAAAGAGGTCACACATGCCTCGTCTCTCTGCCATCTTCATCAATTCTGACACCAAATGCCTCTGCCACAGCACTCTCTACTGGGTTCAAGAATTCATTGCATTGGCCACACAAAACTCAAAGACCATACTCACTATTATGGGGTTGACTAGGGAAGTAACAGTTAAATTCAGGCTCAGGAACATTCTGGATACAGTTCTTCCATCAGGAGAGACTCTTCCCAACCATGCTCGCAGGCACTCCTTTCTCTGGCCCTAGGCCTCTTCCCAAAGGCACTTGGCTTTCTCTTTCCATGGGCCAGGAAACCCACCATGCTGTCTCATCTCTCCTACTACCACTTCTCATCATCGTCAGGGTTATAGCTTGTTCTCTGTCTCTCGGTCTCTTGCTTCCAGGAGCTTCTCAGTGCGGGGATCCCGGGTCCAAAGAACACCAGCTCCGCTCCGCTCTGCTCCTGGCTGTCTTTCTTTGGTTGTGGTGGGATCTTCCTCTCTGCTCTGGAATTGGCTCTCTTTTAAGGCAAACTTGACCAATCCCCTTGGTGGATCATAATTACCCTATTGCATAGTCCTGCCCGATCACCTGGGTGGGAGTTGCAAGACCATGGCTAGAAAGGCCACACAAAAGTAATTAACTGCACCATAGGCACACTGTATCTGGTTCACTACCTTTCAATTCATTGCCATCGAAATGAGTCTGACTCATAGAGACCCTACAGGACTGAGTAAAACTGCCCTATAGGGTTTCCAAGGCTGTAATCTTTACCGAAGCAGACTGCACATCTTTCTACAGCTGAGTGGCTGGTCGGTTTGAACCAGTGACCTTTCAATTAGCAGCTGAGTGCTTCACTGCTGCACCACCAGGGCTCTCTAGTTCGCCACAGTCCTCTTAATTTCTGTGGTCGTTCTTCTTTAAGTTCCCACCACGGCCCTCACAGACATTTGAATTTGCAACCCCTGTGAGTGCATTCAAATCCTGCTAAATTATTCTATAATGAAGGCTTTCTAAACCACTCCAGCCCACAGAAAAGCCTGCTGTCTTTATTTCTATTCCTTCTCTGAGCATATTGTTTTATATCCTTCAGTTGGAAATGAATCATGTATTGCTTTAAAATATTTGCTATTAAATTATCATTTAGCTATTCAACTATTATACCTTAATTCTTATGTAAACTGAAGACTCTAGAAGTGTTTTATAAGAATGCCTTACATTAGAATGAATGCAATAAATATTAGGTTAAACCATATGCAATTACTATTTTTGTAGTTTCAAATGGTTGAATGTCAGCAATTTCATATGGTTCAGCCCAACAATAGTTAACTTTGATAATTTTTTTTTAACTTGAAAAAATATAAAACTTCCTAAAATAGACTGTTTAAAATTCTGATTAAAGTTCATTTATTTAGCACCCTTCACATGGAAAAATACAATTAACACTTAGCAGAGCTTGACCATTATATTTATAAATTAGAATTGTTAAAGATCATTTTTAATCTGAGGGTATGAACATTGAGCATTTTATTAGCTTATATTTAAAATAGAGTCCCTGGAGGGTGAAAATGATTAATGTGCTTGGCTGCTAACCAAGAGGTTGGAGGTTTGAGTCCACCCAGAGGTGCCTCAAAAGAAAGGCCTGGTGATCTACTCCTGAAAAATCAGCTACTAAAAACTGTATGGAACACAGTTCTCAGACCCACATGGGGTTATCATGAGTCAGAGTTGACTTGCTGGCAACTTTTTTTTTTTGAATATTGAAAATAGAAAAAAATAACTACATCTACTCCTCACTTTGACTATCATGTTATCTGACATTTCACATTATGGCAATAATAAAAAATCTACTATCCGACTATTTTGCATATTAAAGAAGTATGTCTGACGGTAATGAACGCCAAGTTGTGAGGTGAAAGTAACACTGGCTGTGATGGTTAAGGTTATATGTGGACTTGGCTGGGCCATCATTCTCAGTGGTTTGTTTGTTTGTTTTTGTTGTTAGGTGCAGTCAAGTTGGTTCCAGCTCATAGTGACCCTATGTACAATAGAACGAAATGCTGCCCAGTCTTGTGCCATCCTCACAATCATTGCTATATTTAAGCCCCTTGTTGCAGCCACTGTGTCTGTCCATCTCACTGAGGTCTTCTTCTTTTTCACTGAACCTCTATTTTACTAAGCATGATGTCCTTCTCCAGGGACTGGTTCCTCCTGATAACATGTCCAAAGTACACGAGACAAAGTTTCGCCATCCTTACTTCTAAGGAGCATTCTGGATATTCTCCTTCCAAGATAGATTTTTTTGTTCTTCTGGCAGTCTACGGTATATTAAATATTCTTTGCCAGCACCATAATTCAAAAGCATCAGTTCTTCTTCGATCTTCCTTATGCATTGTCCAGGTTTCACATGCATTGGAGGAGACTGAAAATATCATGGCTTGGGTCAGGTGCACCTTAAGTCTTCAGAGCGACATCTTTGCCTTTTAACACTTTAAAAAGGTCTTTTGCAGCAGATTTGCCCAATGCAATGTCATTTGATTCTTTGACTGCTGCTTTCATAGGCCTTGATTGTGAATTCAAGTAAAATGAAATCCTTGACATCTTCAATTTTTTCTCCGTTTATCATGATGTTGCTTATTGGTCCAGTCGTGAGGATTTTTGTTTTCATTATGTTGAGGTGTAATCCGTACTGAAGGCTGTGGTCTTTGTTTGATCTTCATTGGTAAGTGCTTCAAGTCCTCTTCACTTTCAGCAAGCAGGGTTGTATCATTTGCATGTTGTGGGTTGTTAATGAGTCTTCCTCCAATCCTGATGTGGTGTTCTTCTTCATATAGTCCGGCTTCTTATTTGCTCAACATACAGATTGAAAAGTATGGTGAAAGAATACAGTGCTGATGCACACCTTTCTTGACTTTAAACCATGCAGTATCCCCTTGTTCTGTTTGAACAACTGCCTGTTGGTCTATGTACAGGCTCCTCATGGGCACAATTAAGTGTCCTGGAATTTCCATTCTTCACAGTGTTATCCATAATTTGTTATGAGCCACATAGTCGAATGCCTCGACGGCAACAGGTTTTGCCTTGCTTATGTACATCAATAAATCTGACACAGTCAATTCTCTACTGCCTCTCTCCCTTCCCTTTCTTCCTTCTTTTAAATACTAAAAAAAAAATTGCCATGGAGTTGATTCTAAATCATGGCGATCCCATGTGTGACAGAGTACAGCTGAGCTCCATAGGGTTGTCTTGACTGTAATTTTCTTGGCAGTACATTGCCCAGCCTTTCTCTAGCAGAGCTGCTGGGTGGTTTTGAACTGCCAACCTTTAGATTAGTAGTTGGGCACAAACCATTTGCACTACCCAGGAACCTATTTAAATAAAAAGACTCCTAATAATTTTTCCTCCTGTTTTTATTTTCCAGTATTGTAAACACAGGTAAACATCTTTTGGGTATTCTCTGCTTTCAGCCAAGATCAATTTGACATCAGCAGTGATATCCCTCATTCCACATCCTCTCCTGAATTCAGCTTGAATTTCTGACAGTTTACTGTCAATGTACTGCTACAACAATTTTTTAATTATTTGCAGCAAAATTTTACTTACATGTGATGTTAATGATGTTGTTTGATAATTTCCACATTCTGTTGGATCACCTTTCTTTGGAATGGGTACAAATATGAATCTCTTTCAGTCAGTTGACCAGGTAGCTGTTTTCCACATTCTTGACACAGATGAGTGAGCACTTCTTGCATTGCATCTGTTTGTTGAAACAGCTCAGTTGGTAGTTTATTCATTCCTGGAGCCTTGTTTTTCACCAGTGCCTTCAGTGCATCTTGGACTTCTTCCTTCTATACCATCGGCTCTAGATCATATGCTACCTCCTGAAATGGTTGAATTGTTGAACAATTATTTTTGGTACAGTGGCTCTGTGTATTCCTTCCATTTTCTTTTGATGCTTCCTGCATTGTTCAATATTTTGCCCATAGAATCCTTTCATATGGCAACTTGAGGCTTTGATCTTTTTCTTCAGTTCTTTCAGCTTGGAAAATGCCGAGTTCATTCTTCCCTTTTGGTTTTCTAACTCCAGATCTTTGTACGTTTCGTTGTAATGCTTAACTTTGTCTTCTTGAGCCGCCCTTTGAAATCTTCTGTTCAGTTCTTTTACCTCATTATTTCTTCCATTTGTTTTAGCTACTCTATGTTCAAGAGCAAGTTTCACAGTCTCTGTTGTCTTTTAATGACCTTTTGCTTTCTTCATGTATGATGTTCTTGATGTCATCCCACAACTCGGCTGATCTTCAGTCATTTGTGTCAATGCGTCAAATCCATTCTTGATATGGTGCCTAAATTCAGGTAGGATATAGTCAAGGTTTGTACTTTGGCTTGCACGGACTTGTTGTTTTAAATGTCTTCAGCTTCAACTTGAACTTGCATCGGAGCAATTGATGGTCTGTTCCCCAGTCAGTCCCTGGCCTTGTTCTGACTGATGATACTGAGCTTTTCCATCGTCTTTTGCCACAGATGTAGTTAATTAATTCCTGTGTATTCCATCTGGTGACATCCATGTGTATAGTCACTGTTTATGTCGTTAGAAAAAGTATTTCCAATAAATAGGTGATTGGTCCAACAAAATTATATCTTGTGATCTCTGGTCTTGTTTCTGTCACCAAGGCCATGTTTTCCAACTACTGCTCTTTGTTTTCAACTTTTGCATTCCAATTACCAGTAACTATCAATGTATCTTCATTGTATGTTTGGTCAATTTCAGACTGCAGAAGTTGATAAAAATCTTCAATTTCTTCATCTTTGCTGTTAGTGGGTTGGTGTGTAAATTTGAATAATAGTCGCATTAACTGATCTTCCTTGTAAGTGTACAAGTATTATGTAATTAATACATAAGCATATGGATATTATGTAATTAATACATAATTAACACTGAATGAGATAATGTCTAGTAGAGAACTAGAGTGTTGTATGCATAATCACGACGGAGTAAGAATATCAGATGGTCTCATCAAGGTAATTTTCCAGCCATAAACTGTAGACAAAAGAGTACTGATTTGTATTTACGGAGCTGATAGAAAGAAGAATTCTGTCTTTTGTCAACAGGAGTACATACTGCATTTACGATGGTTAGAATTTAAAGATTTGCAAATGACTGAAGATGAAATTTGGAGAACTAGAAATACAAGTGTGTTTTACAGATCGTAAGACCTAAGTTCAGTTGTTGACTCAGATGAGAAAAGTCAAAATCCAATGAATTTGTTGTTAAATTTGCCTTGCTTAAAACCCTGGTGGCACGGTGGTTAAGAGCTCAGCTGCTAACCAAAAGGTCGGCAGTTTGAATCTACCAGCTAGTTTTTGGAAACCCTATGGGACAGTTCTACTTTGTCCTATAAGGTTGCTATGAGTCATAATCGACTCGACAGCAACAGGTTTTGCCTTGCTTATGTACATCAACAAACCTGACACAGTCAATTCTTTACTGCCTCTCTTCCCTTCCCTTCCCTTCCCTTTCTTCCTTCTTTTAAATATTAAAAAAAAAAAAAAAAAATTGCCGTGGAGTTGATTCCATCTCATGGCAATCCCATGTGTGACAGAGTACAGCTGAGCTCCATAGAGTTTTCTTGGCTGTGATTTTATTGGAAGTACATTGCCCGGCCTTTCTCTCGCAGAGCTGCTGGGTAGTTTTGAACTGCCAACCTTTAGGTTAGTAGTCGGGTGCAAACCATTTGCACCACCCAGGGACCTATTTAAATAAAAAGAGTCCTAATAATTTTTCCTCCTGTTTTATTTTCGAGTAATGTGTGAATATATATGCAGATGCTGACATACGCATCTATATCTGTGTCTTATTTTTGCAATGATACTTTGTTTAAAATGTTTTCTTAAAATTGTTTTCTAGTTGGGTTGTTCCAGCTTCATATAGGCAGGAGACCATCTCTTATTTTTATCATGTAACATTTTGTTACTCTTATGGCTCTAAGAAACTGTTACTTTCTTGTAATTTTTACAGCAGGATCTGATACTTGTCAAATGGCCAAACCTATTCACATTAGTTCAAGTCCTAGATTTCTCATTTTGATTCCTTTAAAAACTGTAGACTCTGCTGATCCCAGGGCTCCAAACTGCAAATGTACATTTCCTCAAACCAGTAGAGTAATCTCTCCTGGGGCGATGAAGCCATGTTAGGGAAATTGAAGACAAAAATTCTCTTTTTGTTCCCGTGTTTTAGATGACTCTGCTGTGAAGCTAACATTTCCCTCGGCTGACATATGTAGGGCTGTTACAGCATTTTAGAGGCTAGTAAAATGTGCCTATGGGCTCTGTTACACTGTGTCAACTATTCTCAGGGCTAAAATGGTGGACCTGGCAGGAGCATGTGTTAATAACTGCTTCAGCGTTGATGTCTTGGATGTTCCTTGAGGAATTTTCCATACTGTCATTGACTTTCCCACGGGCCTCATATTATGAGGCTGAGATAATACAGCAAATTCCATGCATGCACTCTAAGGCTTTGTGGTGAGAGATTAATGGCAAAATTTTCTCCTTCCTTTTTCAAATTGTATTTTGAGTCATAGCCCAGGCTCTATTTGGCTCTGTCAGAAAACGGTGATTAAATAGCCGGATTTCGTATTTGCCTTGAAAAAAGAATGGATGCTCTTTGACTTTTTAATCCTCGTAAACTTTGTGTGCCTATGTGTGTTTCTCTGTGAAATGGGGGAAATGGCATGAAAGAACAGGACTGCAGGCAATGTATTTCCTTCCCGGCTCCTCTTTTTGCCTAATTACGTAAAATGGGTGACGAAAAGTTCTAGGCAGTGTCAGAGAAACCTCTAACGAGTCTTTTGATCACTCTGGTTTCTTTGAAGACGGGAAAAGAACTCTTCAACTTTTTAGAACCAGAGCTTTCCAAAGCATTTTATTGGTCAATGAAAAAGTTATTGGAGAATGTAGATGAATATAGACATAGATAAAGAGACATGGAAATATATTCACAATATACCTTTGAATGGAAAAACATGTTACATCATTGTATGTAAAGTATGACCTCATTTTTATTAAAAAAAAAATAGGTTGTATGTGCGTGCCTATCTCTGCGTATGTCTTGATGGATATGCATTTTGATGCTAGTATGGGTTATCTTGGAATCCCTGGATGGCGCAAGTGGTTTAGTGCTCTGCTACTAACTGAAAGGTTGGTGATTTGAGTTCACCCAGAAGTGACTTGAAAGAAATCCCTGACAACCCACTTCCAAAAGATCACAGCCATTGAAAGCCCTGTGGAACGCAGTTCTACCTGAAACACACGGTGTCACCATGGGTCAGAATTAACTCAATGGCAACTGGATTTTGGTAGTGGTTATCATCTGGAGATGGGTGTTTTTGTAATGAAATTGTTTAGCAGTAGTAGCTAATGATAGTAGGCAAGCTTCTTTGATTTCTTACTGTGTGTCAGGTGTTGTTAATGCCTTATCTGAATTATTTCATGAATCACATTATTTAATATTATACATATTTCAAATAGAAACAGGTGCTATTTAATTAAAACAATAAAGAATATTGATGTTTCAAAAAAGTCTACCTTTTTCTTTCCCCCTCAATTCGCCAACTGTACAGAAAGAGAGATGTATAGACACCAAATATTTTATTTAAGAAATTGTAACATTAACATTCCTTTTCTTGAAGCTTCAAAGCCTTTTTCTATCCCCTTTACTTCAAGAAACCTCTTCAGAAACTTGTTGATAGATACACAATACTATGGCTCTTGGTAAAAATTAAGGTGTGGTATTTAGGTTACTATTACATGGGTCATCTGTGGATTTACCCACACTAGATACTTTCCTGAGAGATACCCCAAAGATAATTTTCTGCTATCAAATTAAAGATCAGGTTCTAATGTCTGACTTTATTTAGCCATGAGAATTGAGAGTTCAGAAACCATCATGTTTGACAATCAGCAGCTCTTTAGGGTCCAATGACCTCCACTTCAGTGGTTCCTGAAGGCTGTTGAGGAAGCTTAACTGGGTTATTATCTTTCTTAGTTATTTAGTGGAGCTATAAAAGAAATATCACAAGTGAATGTCTTTAACAAACAGAAATGTATTCTCTCACCGTCTAGGAGGCTAGAAGTCCAAATTCAGGGCGCCAGCTCCAGGGGAAGTCTTTCTCACACTGTAGGCTCTGGGAGAAAGTCCCTGTCATCAGTCTTCCCTTGGGTCTAGGAGTTTCTCAGTGCAGGGACCCTGGGTCCAAAGGATGTGCTCTTTCTTGGTGAAATGACATCTCTTTCTCTCTGCTCACTTCTCTCTCCTTTTATCTCTTGTAAGACAAAAAGGTGTTGTAGGCCACATCCCCTCACATCTGATCAGGACTGTGACCTGAGTAAGGGTTTTGCATCTCGCCCTAATCCTCTTGAATGTAACCTAATGTTGCCTCATTAACTACAGGCAGAGATTAGGATTTACAACACATAGTACAATTATATCAGATCACAAAATGGAGGACAACCACACAATTCTGAGAATCATGGCCTAGCCAAGCTGACATGTATTTTGGGGGACACAATTCAAATCATGACACTATCCATCTGTAATCAGGAAAATACTGCCTTCTTTACTTAGGCAATCTAAATTTTTTTTTTAAATTCTGTAGTACAAAATTTCTCCTAGACTCATAGTTCATTGATCTGCTTATATTTGGCCTCTTTCTAAAATGAATTTGTTGTCAAGTCATTCTGATATGTTAGATCATCCTAATGAGTGCAGTTTAATCATCAGTGTCTTTGGGACAGGCATTGATACAAGTATGTTTTCCAATATTCTGATTATTATTCAGCATATGCTGTTAGTGCCAATGGAGGATAACATGCTCTTACTAGAAAAGCATAAATGTTTGTATATATGTCAGTTGGTCAAAACATGGTAAATTAAGAATCAAGCAGATATGTATGGAATATTTCGTTTTCTTCAGAAATTTTAAAATACATTCCCAGGTTTTTGAATAGCTGTTAAAATTATAATTGTGAATTAATATTTTGAGGCCTTATCCATGACTTAAATTGTAGGCAAAGTATATAATGACTAATCCTGTATTACTTGTTGAACAATATCATATGTTACTAATTTTCTATTGATTATCATTGATAGCTTGAAGAAACTCAATGCAAGTTAGTTATATACACATATCCCAATGTTGAACTGATTGCCAGATGTTTCTGTGTCTTAATATTGCACAGATAATACAAAGCCCGTATTCCTGGATTTATTCCCATTAACTCGGCTAACTAAACTTTAACTCAAAATGTGTCCCTTACTGCATACTGTATCTTAAGGAGTAACCCACCGCTCTTCTCTTTTTACTCCAACTAACCCAGAAATCTTGAATCCTTTTTAATTCTACTCTCTTGCTACTTCCAATTGAACAAATCACCATTTCTTGTTGATTTATGCCAAAATATTCAAATCACTAAGAGTCATTTTAATTTAAAATAACAGATAATCTATGCATGTCATCACAGTCACTGATAGATTTTTTTTAAATTATAGATAAAGACTAGTCATTTAGTTTGAATGAATGTCATAGTCTGACTATAATATGATTGGGAATGCTAGGGATTATGGCAAACTGGAGAATAGCCTTGTGGAAGTGCAGACTCGGCATTTCTAGATCCTTCCACTTATTTAAGAGAGGTGGAAATCAGGATTTTTGTGTAGACTTTAAATGTAAGCCTCTAATTAAAGTAAAAACTATCTCAGGCCAATTAAAAGTTTCTATAAATTAAATTTACCCTGTGGGTTGCTGGGTTTAGATCCGTTCATATAGATCAGATTGGGTAACAAGTTTGATACACTTTTAAATTGTTTATTTCTAAAAACTTATTAAAGAAATAATTTAAGTACTTATTTTTCAGAAGTAAGTGGTTTTATAGATTAATATTTTGAGAAAACTAAAGAGGCAAATGTGGAGGTATTATTGTACCTTCTTATATTTTGCAATGACTTTCTGGGACTTTAAGGAAGAACTTCTGAAATCAGAATTTATAGTTTTTCTTTGTCCTTCCCTTTATCAAAGGAGTTTAGTTTCATTCTCAAAATGGTCTGCAGTGTAGCTGTGTCTTCCACTGAGTTATCTCAGGAGACTCAACATTTTGTAATTTCTTGGTTCCGTTTTGCTGGAAGGGATAGACTTCAAAGCCCATTACACTAAGTTAACATTTTTTCTTACTTGAAAGATTATTATTAACCAAAGAATTAATGCATTTTATGACTATTGGCTCTTTTTAATGACATTAGAAATAATCTTTTATTTTAGAGTCTTGAGAGTTCCTTAACAGTTTTAAGACTTACCTGGGATTCTATTCAAATAATTCCTAATATCGTGGCCATTGCACGGCATTTTATGTCTACAGTAAATTATTGCATTTAGGTACAAAATACTGATAGGGTTTTTTGTTGTTGTTGTTTTCTTGGCATTGCCTCAAAGCCCTCCAACTGCTAAAGGCTGGAAAAGCCACAGCCGAAATTTCAGTGGTATCTATGGGAGCTTCAAGGAACAGAAGGCTAGTGACTGGCAGTTTCCATGGCAACAGTGGAATTTTCGGGCTAGCAAGATGTGTAGGTTACACCATCAAATGTGCCAGAGATTGGTCTCCATGACGACAGCAGTGTGAATGGGGAAATGTATGCTCATGAGATTTTGTTTTAAAAGCCTATTGGGTTATTTTAGAAGAAAATCCTTGCCAAATCAATTTTTTTTCTATTATGATTTTTTTTTTTTAATACGCGGTCAAAATAAGGAAATCCATTTGTACAATATTTTTAAGAAAGCATTCTTGAATATTTGTATTACGAATGCTGTACTGACTTACAAATAACTCCTTTGGCTACATTTCAGAAATAGAGAAGCCAAAGAATGCAGATTTCTCAAATGTATGTATTTACTTTTAAATTTCAGCATTAACTTCAGGGGGCAGTGCCTCCAAACATAAAATGATTATAGGGTTATTTAAACTTCTTGGTGTTTCTGAGCATAAATCAACCACCAGAAATGCATATTGTATTAAAGCTTTACTCTTGTTCCACCAAAATGACAGGATTTATTACAGCAGTGGTGAAATAGAAAAATACTCAAAACTAATCACTACTCAAGTTCTTTCTGTGCTTCAGTTTGTAACAGCTTTGGGCGAATCTTCCATATTGCTGTGTTTTGAAAAAATCTAATTTGATGTAGGCACTAGGAAAATGGACTGTGCCTTTGGTGTGTTGCATGCATAATTAAGGAGTCATATACTCTCTAGTGAAGAACCAACCATAGAAATAAACACTGGCCGTATGCCTAAGGTTTAAAATACTTTGTGAATACATTTTGTTTTTATTTAATGGGCAAATGCTTGTGTAATCAGTTTTTGAGACCTGTTTGGTAAGACTGATTTGTTTGTGTTAGTGAGGAAATGTAAAATTTACAAAGCTGTAGGCGTAGTTTAGGAAAAGCAAAGAAGGGATGGTATCCTCAGTGCTAGTGCCAGCTGGGAGCAGTTAGCACTCCTGGGCTCAAAGGAGCAAGGGGAAGGAGACTGTCCCCCAGCATCTGGAGAGAGTAGCTGTAGGAGAGGGTCACCTGACAGGAGCTGTGGCCTTTTGTAAAGGGACGCAGATCTTTTGGAGCAGCCTAACAGAGCAGGAGCTGAGGAAGTAAATACTCTGACCTTTCTCTCTGCCTCCTCGGCCGCCCCAACCTGCCATTGCTGGTGTCTCCCATTGGCTGAGCTCAACAGAAGCCAGAGTGCAAAGAAGCAAATAGAGGAAGCCTCTAAAAGTCAGTTCACCAGAACACAGAACAAAGAAAAGGAAAGTGGAAAATGGATCTGGAGATGCAAATACAGGATATCCTGTATAAGTGGAAATAACTCATATTTCAATGTATCAAGAATGAAAAATAGTAGCATTTAAATACACACACACACATATATATACACATGCATCCGTCTGAGGTAATAGTGATGTAAATATTAATGCAAAATGTTAGAGAAATATTTTTTATGCTCTATCAAAAAAAGCAAAATGAATTGTAATGGATGTGGGGTATTGATTAATTTTTTAAAAGAATAGTGAGTTCTACTTCATCATTATTGATAATCATTTATGCAGCACCCATCTATGGCATTGTTTTGGTCTTCTGCAAAGTAAATTAAATAATATAGGCCTCTTTTTGGAAGAGCAGTATTACAGGCCCGAAGAGGATTACTAGACCTTATTTTAATGTCTCTCCTCTGCCCTCAGACAACATATTAAATAAACCACCTCAGTGAGTAGTTGTTGGGTATGATGCACATGCTCATTGCTGAATGAAGTTGACAGAAGAGGTGTAAGATGTTATTCTGGCCTTTAAAGAGCTAATCATTAAACTGAGGAAGCAAGAGCTATAAGATAGTTAAAGGCATTACAAACAATGTGATAAAATGCAAAAAAAAAGACAAATATAACAATTCTATGGCTAATTTTTTAATGATTTCCAAACAAAAAGAATCAGAATGCCACTCATCTGAGGGGTTTTCTGGTCCCTTTTCTGCGTCTACACAGAGCAACCATTTTTCTATTAGTGCTTTCTCATGTGGACTATATGGGTGGATCTGATTGGTTGGTTTGCTTTTCCTCTGATTGTTTAACTTCCAGTGTAAATAGCGCTATACTTGAACACAAGACTCAAGACCCACGAATCCAGTCTTGACTTTACCATTTTCTGGTAGTCTGACCTTGATCTTAACCCATATTAGTCCCTCAGTGTCTTCATCTGCAGAGTGTGAACACAGAACGAGATAATAAGTTTTTCATGTGCAGTAGGCACTCAATAAATCCTATGAATGAAATGGATCACTGTCCTTTTATTCCTAAAAGAGTTCAGTTTTTCATGGAGGATTAGAGAAGGAACCATTTCAAAAGTTTACTTAACCGAAATTCTCACTAATGTTTTTGGCCTATGACTCATTTCCTCCTAAGGACAATAAGTGATGCTGTTGACAGCTCAGTTTCGTAACTGCATCCTTAGATTGGTTTCATCGAATACATACAACTTAGTTGTCCGTCAACTCATACAAAACTTTCATGTTCCAAGGACACATAAACTATGACCACTTGGTTTCCTTGAATTCACTGAATGATGTGGCTATTGTGCACATTCATGAATAACAATAAACTTAAAACGAAACCCACTGCCATTGAGTTGATTTGGACTCCTAGCAACCGTGTAGGACAGAGTAGAACTGCCCCATAGGGTTTCTAAGGCTGTAGTCTTTATGGAAGCAGACTGCCACATCTTCCTCCCACAGAATGGCTCGGTGGTTCCCACTGCCAGACTGTTGGCTAACAGACCAGAACTTAAACTACTGTGCCACTGGGGCCCCTGGAATAACAGTAAGGGTGGGTATTTGTTCACGTTCATTGTGAGTGCTTGTGGCATAAAAACACAAGTCTCAGGTCTATATCTTAGGACATAGGGCCCCACCTCTTCTATTAACACCCGTAACAAAAGCAATTTGAGTACTTTATGTTAGACGCTATGTTACGTGATTTGACTTAACTTGAAGAGCAACCTAGTAAGTTTTATGATGTGCATTTTTTTGGATGAAGAAACTGGAGTTTTGAAAAATTAAATCACTTATACAAGGTGATGCTGCTAATAAAGGCCAAAAGTGGGATTCAAAGTAAAGTCTTAACACTAAAGCCATATTCTTTGCCAATACCACAGTTTCAAATTCTTAATTCTGTTAAATAGCAGATCTGCATTCATTTATTCATTCATTCCTTCATTGACTCAACTTTGGTGTGTATTATAGTAGATTGTGATTATGTACTTTCTTCCGCTCTCCCCTGAGTCTGTCAGTGCTCCGAGGGTAGATTTAAGCAGAGGAAATGATCAAAGACTGTAGAATCACTCAACATTTACTGAGACTAGGCCCTTCTCTAGGTGGCAGAGCAAATAACAAGGAACTTGAAGAGAATCCCTTGTCCCCAGACTAAAGCTATCCCCAGTATTAGAGAAAGCAGTGTGGCACAGTGAATTATGTGGGCTTTGAGATAGATATACTTGGATTCAAATCTTAATTTGTTTGCTTTTTGAGTGAATTTAGTCAGATTTTAAATTTCTTCGAGCCTCATTTTTCTCATCTGTAAGTTGTGTTTAATGTATTGGCTATGTTGTTATGTTGTTGTGAACACTTAGCACACAGTGCCGCCAGATCTAAACATTCATACGTCTTAGCTGGTAATAAAGATAGTGGGGCCTGTTTTTCATTCAAACCACAAATATTTTTTTAACCTCTGAACTTAGCGGTTGGCTACCATCCCACTTAATCACTGTTTGAGAGTGTTAAATGATATACAGGGCCTTACTCAGTCATTGAAATGATAAGTTCTGACTTGACCATGCTTAGGGAATCTTATTTCCCACAGCTCTGTGGTCCCCAGGGATGCATCATCCTGCTCTCTTCTACTGCCGTGGTTTCGATTATATTCACCCTATGCCTGAGATAATTTCCGCTTCTCTGTCCCCCCCCATCTGAATGTCACCAGTCCTTTAAGACTTAATTCCAATTTTGCTTCTTCTAAGAATTCTTCCCCATGCCTCTAGCATATATTGATGCCTGAGTGATCTAGGCTGTACTGCAGTTGTAACATTCTATTTTATACTGTCTTGGGTCATTAAGTATCATTTCATACAGGTGAGGCTTAAGGGCAGTGACTATGTCTTACATTTCTTATGGTTGACCTTATTTCAACCCAGGCACCGAGCTGACTCTGATTGCTTATCTCAACCTTTGTGTATAATATCCCTCCAGTGGACACAGGATTAGTTTCAGCTCTTCATTGTTTCATCCTAGGAAGTGTTTCTTTACGTCCTGCTACCCAAGACCAAGCATTATAACTTCTTTCGTAAAAAGTTTTAAGCAATTCTGAATCAAGATGCTGAATGTTTTAGGTGTCTTCTTGACCAAAGACCAGGGTACTCTTTTCTCTCTGACAGTCCCTAAGTTACTAAAATAGGTTTTATTTCTGATGCAGTGAGTGGAAGACTTAACACCTCAAGAGACAGGATTTAGGCAGAAGGGACTTTTAAAGAAAGTCATTTTTATTTTCTGTGTACAATAATATTTTTTTAAAAATAGATATAATTATTACCTTTCTGCTGATGAAATTTCTTTCCCTGGGGACACTTGTCCCCTTTAGGGGAGAGCCAGATAAAAGAGATTGATCCATTGTCCATCCCTGTGGGCGTGAGTTGGTTAACTACTTCTCCAGGGTCAAGATTCCAGGGTCCTTAATCAATGAAACAATTGACAAAGATGAGATCAAAATTCAACTTTTCTATTCTCAATCACAGCACTGAGAATTGGCCTCTCTTATCCACTAATGGTAATATTACAAATTCTCTAGCATGCATAATTTCTGATAACGTAGGACAAGATTTTAAACGGTTACAGACCACTTCATGTATTTGTTCACTTCCCGTTTTGTGCCTTGTACATCTCTTGAGGTTGGAATGGCCCACTGGCCCACAACTTGCTGTATTAAGCTCAAAGTACATCAATGACATTTTACCAGCCTATCTTTCCCTAGAAGGAAAAATTGTCACAAGATAGCCAGGAAGACCACTGCACATTAAGAGAAAAACTAGGGTTCCATCTAATATTGGGGATGTTAGACACTAACAATTTTAATCAAGATTGTACTTTTTGAATCTAGACATATGCACTCTCATAAAGACATTGATGGAATCTGCCTTGATTTTTTTTTCTCTCCGTATCTGAAAATTAGATGAAAATAAAACCAGAGATCAAGGAATAAACACAGACAATGTTTAGTGGTTAAGAAAGGGAACCTTGCATACACCAGGAGAGTTACTTGACTACACAATAGCACTGAATGATATGCACATCGTGTGGATTCTCTTGACACATTTACAAGACCAGTACTGATCCAGCCTTTATTTGAATTTAAAAAAAGAACTCTAAGAAAGAGAATCCCTTGGACCAGTGATTCTGAACTATAACTGTTTATTAGAGTCACTTGGGAAGCTTTATCAACTTCTACCATTTAGGGCCCACTCAAGTCAATGAAATGGGTAAGGCTATTTTAGGTATTTTTGAAAAGCTCCCCAAGTGATTCTAATGTATAGCCAGAATTAACCATTGCTCAGGTATCTGAAAACCTAGTGGCTTAGTGGTTAAGAGATCGGCTGCTAACCACAAGACTGGCAGTTCAAATCCACCAGAGGTTTGTTGGAAACTCTATGGGGCAGTTCTACCCTGTCCTAAGGGTCACTACAAGTCGGAATTGATTCAACAGCAATGGGTTTGTTTGTTTTTTGTTTTTTTTTTTGCTCAGGTATCAGCACCAAAATTCGTCAGTCTTACAATGACAGAAAAACCAAAAGCAGATAATCAGAATGTCTGACACCTCTCAGCAATCAACAAGTATTGAGAAATCAAAGGACTTTTAGTACTCCGAAAATTAGATAAATTGTGTTTATTTTACATTATAGATTTAGATTTGGGGGCATCCAGGTTTAATAGGACACATTAATAAAAACTTATTTTGGAGAGGCAGGACAGATATATTTTTAAACATTTTTCTTCTTTATTTCTCTTTATTTAATGAGATGATATTTAGCATGGACTAGCTGTAATTAGAGGATTGGGCATCCTAAAAATTAGGCTGAGAGAGGTGACGGGGAAAAATTTAACTATTTCTTTTAAAGTGTCATAGGACACATGTGGAAATAGAAGAATATTATAGCATTAAAAGAGAGAGCAAGAGATGCTAGTTTTCCTTAATGGGAATTTCTCCAAAAAAAGCTTTCAAGTGGTTGACTCTTTGGGTTCTCCATTTATATGATTTGAATTCACATGTAGAATCAAAGTAAATATCTATAAGTTAAATGACAGACTGGTAAAATTATCAAAGATTTGAGTACCAAATAGATTTCTAATGTTGAAATGAGTTAGATATTGGGTTAATACTTGGAAATAAAAAGTGGCCTTTTCCACACATTAAGAATGAGTGGCGTGTGAAGAATGATATGCAAAGATAACAAAACAGACCACATTTATTTTATATTATGAATGTATTCCGTTCTTAGAAAATAGTTATGATATTATAGTATTGTATAATGGTGGGAGAGGTTTGGTTGGGTGGAAGAAAAGGGAAGAATAAGATTTAAAGAAACCTTTTGTGTCATGAATTTTTTTTAGTTTATACTAATTAATCTAATAGCTCAGTGATTTTTCCAAATGCAGACTTATTTGTGTATTTGTGTTTTTTTATATTGTTTGCCACATGTAATTACACTAGTTTAAACAAATTTCCATTTCTTTACCTCTTACGCTTTTTACTAAATATTAAAGTCCCTATGAGCAACAACTGAACTCATCATTCTTTTAATACTACAGTCTTTCTGCTCAAGCTCATAGTCAGGGACATAGAGAAGGTAATAAAACTGCATAGACGAAACTTAGGATTTGTTGCTGTTGTTGTTACTGTTTCTTTAAAATCTAATTAAAACAATTCATAATTATCAGTCCTTTGCAAAGTTTATCTATGAAAAATTATATTCTTTTTAACCTCGTTCTTTAGATCTGTTGCAGTCAAATTATACTATTTCCTGCTTTTAGTTGGAATACCTATATTGAGCAGGACTTATTGATCATAGTCCTATATAATTAGTTCTAAAATAATTATCTTCTGCAGGGTAGTAACTTAGAAATTTTCCAAAGAATACCAGTTTCTATGAGGAAGAGCAGATAAGAAAACCCCGTAACCAGGCAGTCATGAAACTCAGCAGTTTTTCTTTTTCTTCTGGCTTTTTTGGATGATTTCCTTTGACTAAGATTTATCTTTGCTAGCTGGTTATCATGGGCAGTTATGACAGTTATTGATAACCCTCTATAGTGTACAGTAACTATTGCACACTCAGCAGATAGTAAGTATGATATCTAAAGGCTTAACTCATGATAAATGTTTCCATTACAAGTGTTTTTGGTAAGAGAATTACAGTGTTCATAAATGCTATGTGAAGCAAACAGATCTGTGGTCTTGTTTCCAGTAAAGATAGCTATAAATTTCTGCGATGCAGCTAACATGGATTTTTAAAATATTACTATACTTATTTTTGTTACTTAAAATATTGTGCTCATTTAGTATTTACATTTTCAAACTTGTATCACATTATAATTCTAATCTCACTACTGCTGGACTTTCAAGAAGGAAGATACAAATCTAAAGACCTGTATGTTTTTATAAGCTTGTGATCTAACAAAATGTGTTGAACTTTCAGTCTGGCATTATTTTGTAATAAATCTTTCCTACAGGTATAATCATATGACTTGTGCAGAATTACCATTGACTGTATTTTCAAGATAGTTGTACACATTATATGTGATGTTTAAATTTTATCTAATATAAAGGTTGAATCTTCTTTGGTCCTGTCCAAAGGAATTTATTTTTTTTGTTGGGGTGGGATTTATTTTTTAACATAACAAACATAATTTGTTAAAAAGGAGTTTCACCTAAATGATATTTGAAGACATAAACTCCAAAGAGCATTACTAAAGCATATTTTCTAATGTTTTGATAATTTGAATAGAGACAACATAGAAATACCCGCAAGGTCCCAAAGGACAGCAGGAGGTAACATCTTAGAGTGAACACCCTGGGGAAAGCTAAGTTGGAGTTTTGTCTATCCTCAGAACCTGGCACAATGTACATGACTTGTCAGGTATTTAGTAAGTTCATTGAATGAATAGAAAGCACTTTGCTTTTTCAGACCCAGCAAAATTATAGTAAAAGTCTTAAGTATCTTAAAATGGCTCTTATTATAGTATTGTGAGATGAAAACTATTATGGATGGTATTGCTATGAATATTTTTAGTAAATAGTTTTCTAAAGTGGTAGAATTTACAATCCCATCAGCAGTGTGCCTGAGTTCCATTTGCTCCACATTCTCGTGAAAACTTGGTATTTTCAGTCTTTTTCACTTTAGCCATTCCAGCTTGTATACATGTTGTTATTGTATGCTGTCAAGTAGATTTCAACTTGTAATGAACCTATAGGACAGAGTAGAATTGCCCCACAGGGTTTCCAAGGCTGTAATCTTTATGGAAGCAGATTGCTACATCTTTCTTCTATGGAGTTGATGGTACATTCAAATTGCTGACCCTCTGGTGAGTAGCCGAGCGCTTAACCACTGCACCACCAGGGCTCCTTAGTATGTATATAACAAAAAAAAAAAACGAAACCCGTTGCCGTTGAGTCGATTCCGACTCATAGCAACCCTATAGGACAGAGTATAACTGCCCCATAGGGTTTTCATGGAGCAGCTGGTGAATTTGAACTGCCAACCTTTTGGTTAGCAGCTGAGCTCTTAACCAATGTGCCACCAGGGCTTTAGATTGTATATAGTAGTATCTTATTGTATTTTAATTTGTATCTCCCTGATGATTAATGAAATTAAGTCTCTTTTGATATATTTACTATTTGCATATCCTCACTTGTGAAGTACCTGTTTCAAATCTTTTGTTCATCTTTCTGTAGGGCTGTTTGTCTATTTTTTCTTGATTTATAAGAGTTATTTATTCTGGATATGAGTCCTTTGGATAAATATATTGCTAATAACTTCTCCACACACTGTGGCTCTTTTTTTTTTTTTTTAACTCTTTGGTGTCATTTGACAATCCAAATGTCCATCAGTGATGGCATAGATAAATTATGCTAGAGTTACACAGTGTACACTATGTAGCAATGAGAAAAATGAATTACAGCTACGTGAACAATGTAGGTAGCTCTCACAAACATAATGCTGAGTAAAAGAAGCCAGATACAAAGAGTACATATTACATGAATCCTTTTAACTAATGTTTGCAAACAGGCAAAAGTAATCTTTGAGAGGCCAGTAATGTTCTATTTTTTTTTAATCTGGGTGCTATTTACATGGATGTTGGTTACATTGGTGAAGTCACTTAGTAAAAAGACATCAAGCCGTAGACTTGATGACGTGTACTTTTCTGTATCTATGTATACTTTCTTGTACATTATACTTCAATGAAAACTTTATATAAAAAAGATACAGACTAACCACAGAGGAGAATAATGTATCAATGACAGAAATTCCTTAATTGATGAAAAGTAGTGTGCATGATGATTTATAACAGACCTCTTTTCATGGCAAGTTAGTATTGGTCAAGGTTCATGTCAAATTTTTGGCTGTAATGAATATAAGAACTTAAATGGGGCAAATAATGATATTGTATATTAGGCTTACACTTGCAATTTGGCCTAAAGGAACTTAGGTGAGAACTACCATGTAATTGATCCTTCTTGTAAGATTACTCAAATGATTGTCCTTGGGTGGTGGCTAATATTCCATTTCTGTGGTTAAAGGATAATTTCTTAGAGGGCTTTTAATGCCCATGTAGTCAAGTCTTATTCTAATGATGTGTTATCCAAAATATCTTTGGTTACTAGGACTTTTTATTGAATGCCTATTATGTCTAAGTTACTTATTTATATGAGGTAGTATATAGTATGGTAGAGAGAACAAATGGTTAGGCATTTTCAAAAAGTGGTTTGACGCTCAGTTCTACCATTTATCAGCTGTTTGTATAAATCTTAATTTTTGATCCTCTTCTCATTTCTAAAGTAAGATAGTAACATTCTCATGGCACATAGTAGGTACATAATTATTGGTAGCTAGTATTACTATGTTAATTTTGTAGTTTTTTGAAATTCAAATTCTATTCTTTGAGAAAATTTAAAGTACGGGAATATAGACAAAAGTTAAATTTCATGGCTGGCGTGGAAAATAAAAAAAACTTTCTAATTTAACTTAAATTTTGAGCAGAAATGTAAATATGTTTTACTGTTAATTGATGCTTTGCTATGCTTCTGTGAACAGAAACATAAAATATCCAAATTTTCAGTCATGAAATTAGAATAATGTAAAACATATTACCTATTTTTGTTGAATAGAACCTGGAAGTATACATTTGACTTGAAGGAAAATTGTTAAGAGTCTAATGATGCAGGTATTGATGATGATAAATAGCTAACAATTATTGCCAGGAACTGTTGTATTAGTTTTTTTTTAAATCCATTTCCCTATATAATCCTAACAACCTGGATGAAATGGAACATTTATGTTTCTCTTATGGTGATGAGGAAAGAAAAGTTACAATATTATTTTAAATATGCTACAACTATAGAACACTTGGAAAATGACTTGAGTTATTTATCAATTTACTGTTAATTATGAAGCACAATGATACATATTTTTAAGTCTTTTCTATTAAAGTATTTCACATAAATCACTTGTAGGGGAAAATTGCTTTATCAAAGTTACAAGAGTAGATCTTGAAAGTCTGAAAGCATTCAGAATTTCTTGAATCTCCCTTAATTCCTAAATGAAGATAATGAAATATAAAAGTTACTTTCCTCCTGATTTCTTCTAGACTAATGTTGCAAAATTTGGACTATCATCCTCAATGCCTCACCACCCAATGTTAGAAATGATAATCTGCTTGGGGAACAATACTGTATTCTTCTTAGGGAGTATCTAGTTTTTTTCAAAGAAATGTTTTATTGCAGTACAAATGGAATAGCTATAATATGCATGCAAAAAGTACAAAAATTATAAGTAAAAATTGATGAATTTTTACAAACTGAACACACTTGCCAAATCATAACCCCAGTCAAACAATAGACTATCACCAGCAAGCTAGAAAGCTCATCTCACATCATCCTCGTTACTACCCATCTAGATGCAGTGATGTTTCTTCCTTGATCACTTTCTCTAACTTTTGACTTTCCAAAAATGGGTCTATTTTATCTAGATTTTCAAATATATTGTCATAAAGTTGTCCATAATATATACTCTTCTATTTTTTAAATGTATATTGTATTATCTTTTTTAAAATTCCTGGCATCGTAATTTGTACCTCCCCTCTTTTTTGTCCCTTAATCAGCATTACCAGGAATTGTTTTTCCTACAAATTTTGTTGTTAATTTTTCCCAGTATATATACTTTTTTCTTTAAATTTCATTCATCTCTGTTCTCTGCTTTTACTTACATTATCTCTTCTACTTTCTCAGAGATGAGTTTGTGGGTCTTTTTCTAAGCTCTTAGATGGATAGTTAGATAAATGATTTCAGCTATTCTTCTTCTGTAATATATGTATTTAATGTATTTGAGACTATATTCTAAGGATGGCTTTTCATATTTAAAACTATATGCTCTCAGGATGCCTTTTCCTGAATCACGTATGTTTTTGTACGGCATGTTTTCATACCATTTAATTTAAATATTTTCTAATTTCCATTGTGTTTACTTTTTGACCTGTGCGTTTTCTTTTATTTTGAGGATTTCTGTTTGTCATATGCTTCCTCTTCACTTAATGTTTTTTATTTTGTGAAATTGGTGGATTCAGCAGTCCGTTATTTATTACAAGTTGTTTAGCTTACTTGTAACTATTACTATTTGTCTAGTTTTTTGTTGTTGTTGTTATGGATCATTAAAAAAAAAAAATTGCTCCTTTTCATAAACCAGTGTCCAAAACATTTTTGTTTATTACCTAAATTTAGGGGTGAGAGCAAATATTTCAGAATAATCGTTAAAACTATTACAGTCGATTATGTTAATACTAAAGATATTTACATAATAAAGGTAGTATACATGATACTACATATTAGCATTACTCTATTTTGATTTATTAATAATTTTAAAACTTTACTACTCGTATACATCCAATATGGGAAGATCAAGCTTATTTTAGTATGACATTGAGATTGGTGGATATTCAGAATTCTGCATACGGCTCTAATCAAAAATAATTTGTAGAAGACTGGAAAGAAATTTTTTTCAATGCTTTGAGGTTTACAAAAACCACTGGGGAAATGAATAGATACGTAGTCTTAAAACTTCTATTTAAATTTTACTAATTAAATGAAACTTAGATTAAAAAGACAAGTGATGAATGTTATATTGAATGCTCTAGGAGTAGTAAAACAGTAATTGGTGAGTCATAACCCTGTTTCTACATATCAAAGGATGGTTTAACAAGTTTTAAGCAGCGGTGGAATTAATATGCCATTTTAGCATTTGTAGGCTAAGAAAAATCTTTTTTATTTGAGTGATTAAACTCAATCCAAAATTTTGACTTGAAATCTGGTATCATATGATATATTTTGACATAAAGCACACAACACTTATAAGGAAGATTAACCTCATTGTTAGGTAGAACAATCAGAGGATCCTTGCAACAGAGTAAAGTGATAAAAGACTTTAAAAATAGGTATATGGCTATTCATATAACAACTGCACATAATGAATTTAACAATTTCTGCTGATGAATTTGTGAATGTTCTGTAAGTAATACCTCAAGAGTATGAGATAATAACATATATTTTTACGTTGCTGTTTGGATAAATGAAATTCCTTATTTTAAAAAAGGTAATCGACACTTTTCTGTCTTTAGAATTTCTTATTATGCCTTTTCCTCAAATTGAAATAATGAGAACAATTTTTTGTTACAGATTATTGAAATGACATATTGATATGACTATGCAGGCTCAGCTGTAGGCCCAGTGGGTGTTTTGGGGAGGAAGGAGGCAATTTCTGGAACAATTATATATACACCAGTTGCTGTCAAGTTGATTCTAATTCATGGCAAACACGTGTGTCAGACTAGAACTGTGCTGCATAGTTTTTAACGGCTGATTTTTCTGAAGTAGATCACCAAGCCTTTCTTTTGAGATGCCTCTGGGTAGACTCAAACCTCCAGACTTTTGGTTAACAGCTGAGAATGTTAACCATTTGTACTACCTTAGGGTCTCTCCGGAACAACTGGAGATCCACTAAAAAAATAGGCTTCAGTGAAATGTAGCAGTTTTGCCTGGACTTAGTGTGTATGAAGTGGGAGGCGACTTTGCAACCCTCATACTGTGTCACTTTTTCCAAAGCACTTCTTTGGTGCAACCGACAATTGTAGCTTTACTCTGTTGTACTAGGGTGGGCTGGTTTCCGCATGATGAAATGGCTTCAGTTAGTGAGTAGGTTGAACTTGGGATTCTTAAGCCTCTTTTAGCCTTAGTTTGTTCCCCATTATGAGATCCTAGGAATTAATGGGTAATAGGAATTCTGCCTAACAACTTTATTTCATTTTAAAGGATAGAGGATTATTAGCCAGGTACCTAAATCTACAAAAAGGAAATAAAACTATAATCACTACTTTATTTAGATTAGGATATGGTTATCATATAGTTCTATAGATTCTTGTTGTCTGATTACCATTAGCACACGTTCAGTGCTTACTGCCAGCAGACACTATCTAGATAGCCAATTAACTAGCAAGCTAACTAACCAACCAACAAATTTAAGAGTTTGTTGTTGGCATATTAAGAGTTGTAGGAAAATACTAAGATTTCTGTCTCTAAACTTCACTGAGATAAATTACGGTATAAATAATAAATAATCAAATTCAAGTATTATTTCTGAATATCTTTGTATCTTAGGTTGGGTTCTCTAGAGAAGCCAAACCAGCACAATGTACAAATATATATATATATAGAGAGAGAGAGATTTGTTTCAATGAAATGGCTCACGTGGTTGTAGATGCTGGAATGTCCCAAGTCCACGGGTCAGAATAGAGGCTTCTCCTGATTTCCATTGCCACAGGGGCTGGCAAACCCAAGATCAGCAGGTCAGAGAGCAGGTCTCTTGCTCTCAGACTGAGAAGATCAAAGAATCCCAAGATCAGCAGGCAAGACCACAGGTAAGCTGCTAGCTCAAGTCCCAAGAACTGGAGGTCAGACAAACAAGAGACAGTTGCAGGATCCAGCACTAGATAAAGCCCCCAAGCCTTGCCAGAATGTCTTCTTATATTTGATGCAGGCCACATGCCCAAGGGAACTCCCTTTTAACTGACTGGCTATTCAAAGCAGATCCCATCATGGGGATGATCACATATCAAATCTCAACAGGGAAGTGATCACAAGAGTAAGAATCATGGACCAGCCAAGCTCACACACAATCTTGACCATCACACCTTGGTTGGAGTGGGTATGGAATTCTAGCCATAAAATTTCCCTGCCTTTCTTTTCCTCTTTTCAGATTCATCCATAGATATCTAGGATCTGTGCATAAAGTAGAACTTCTCATTTTCTTGCAGGTCTATTCATTCATTCATTTATTCAGTAAACATTCTTCAATGCATGTCACTATGTGATAGCCCTTTTACTGCCTGCTGGTCAAACAGTATTGAACACAGTAGGCACGGTCCCTGCTGTCAGGGGGATTTCTGTCTAGTGGATTGGATTTACTCCTTAGGTACAAACAAATCCAGTGATGGAAATTTTTTCCTTTCAGACCGTGGATTAAAAGTTTCCTTGGTATCTGTAGGCCTGGAGTTTGGCTGGTTGCCTAAGGATTTCCCCGATCACTGGGTTTCTCAGTTTGAGATTCAGGGTAGCAGGAGCTCCCATGAGCTAATGGATAAGCTCTGCAACTTTCAAACAAGTAATCAGAAGGTCCAAATCAGCTTCTAAAATTTAACTCATGATCAGAGGGAATAGCACCGTGGGAGTCTAATCACATTTTACCAAAGAAAGAATTTTATTCTGAGGCCACCGTGAAGCCTTGGTGGCAAAGTAGTTAAGAGCTCAGGCTGCTAACCAAAAGGTCAACAGTTTGAATCCACCAGCCGCTCCTTGGAAACCCTGTGGGGCAGTTCTACTCTGTCCTATAGGGTTGCTATAGGGTCAGTATGAGTTGGAATCGACTCAGTGTCACACAGTAGCACAACACAACAGTGGCACATTTAAAATACAGGTCCTCACCTCAAAGGTTTCACATCCAACCCTGGTTACTGATACTTCTTAACAGTGAGTGAAGCTGAAATATACTTAAAAACAACAACAACGATAAAAATGAGCAAACTCAGGAAATACTAAGATAGCAAGTTGAAAGACCAACATTTAAGACATTCAAGGTAAGGGAAAAATATCAGTATAATGGCAGAAAAGCAACATCTGACTACCCTAAGAGTAATTGAACATTTACCCAGGGACCCAGACACTAACTACATACATTCCCCATGAGAGGTGGTGACTTCCTTGTGGAAATTCTGCCAGTCACTTAGCAACATGGGGAAATTGCAGATGGCTCATATCTTGCTCTCTTTAGTTTACAGAGCACTTTTGCCTTTATCCTCTAATTTGATGGTTTGGTGAGCTTGGATGTGGATAGGACTTTTTGGATGAGAAAACAGACTTGGAGAGATTTATTACCAAGTGGTAAAATCAAAGCTCAGGTCTTCTTTTTACTCCTAACCAGTATACCTTTTCTGCTATACTACCATATCCCCAATTAAAAGAGAATTAAAAAACAAATAAATAAAAAACTTTACAAAAATGTTATATTTATAAACTTGCCTTTTTCTGTGTAAACCCTAGAAAATGTGGTGAACTTAAGAAATCTCCATTTCCCTATCTACAAAATGAAAATAATAATAAAATGTTCCTCATCGAGTTCTCCTGAGGATTAATGGCCTTATTCCATCATCTGGGACATAGGCAGGCACCCCGGTAAGGTGAGCTGTTATAATGCAAGATTTTCCAAAAGGCTTTACTGCACGTGGTCTCTTGATTATTCAAACTTTCTCTCAAAATGTACTCTTGTCTCGTGATTAAGCATTGCCAATATGTTCGAGTTTTTCAAAATATTGTTTTTTAATTTTGTTCTAGCAAATTTGCCATTTAAGCCTTTTTAAATGTATAATCCAGTGACATTAATTACATTCACACAATGTTGTGCATCCGTCACCACTATCCATTTCCAAAACCTTTTCATCATTCCAAACAGAAACTCAGTACCCATTAAGCAATAACTCCCATCTTTTTTTTTTTTTTTTTGGTGAAAATACACATAGCCAAAGATACGCCATTTCAAAAATTTTTTTTTTTTTTTTTTTTAACAAAGAGAAGTTTGTTTTCTCACAGTCTAGTAGGCTACAAGTCCAAATTCAGGGCGTCAGCTTCAGGGGAAATCTTTCTCTCTGTTGGCTCTGGAGGAAGGTCCTTGTGATACATCAGTCTTCTTGGTCTGGGAGCATCTCAGCACAGGAACGTCAGGTCCAAAGGATGTGCTCTGTTCTCAGGACTGCTTTCTTGGTGGTATGAGGTTCCCATGTGTCTCTGCTTGCTTTTCTCTTTTATATCTCCAAAGAGATTGGCTTAAGACACTATCCAATCTTGTACACCTCATCAGTATAACTGCCACTGATCCATCTTATTACATCATAGTGATAGAGTTTACAACACATAAATCACTTCAGATTACAAGATGGTACATAGTCATATAGTACTGGGAATCATGACCTAGCCAAGTTGATACACACATTTTTGGGGGGATGTAATTCAATCTGTGACAGAGGAGATACACAAAATGAAGAGGGAACTGCCGAATGTTTACTTCTTCCTGTTAGATGAGCAAAGAACACAAATGGAGTTTGACCAAAAGGAGGAGAAAATCCAACTGAGGTTGAATGGTGTATGGCTCAGACCCAGTTCCGCATTCTAAACACATTATAATGAGAGAAACTACACACAAATAAAGAAGACACAGACACAGAGTAATGTGGGTCTAGTTAGCTCCACCTTGGCGCAAAAGATCAGGGGAAAACTTTGGGAAGACTGTGCTTTAGATGAAGGGATCAGGCACGTGAGAAAGGGCTAGCGTGAGACTGCAGACCCCTAAGAATCTCTGGGCACTGCTTATTGTTTCTCCCATTGAAACTTGTCAAATGAGTTTATGCAATACATTTTGTAGTTATGTATTTACACTGTCTCACCTGTTTTACAGGTAAGTATCACTTCCCAGAAAGAACCTTAACTCAAAAAGGTAGAAGCTCACACTGTTTTATTGCCTTGAATTGAAGCCATCTGGGCAGGCTGCTACTGAGATGTTCCTCCCTCTTCTTATCTTTGGCCAAGAGGTTGGACTTATCCATGGAGCAGAGTCGGTATTTATTAGCTTTCCTCTCTTTTTGGAGAGAGAAGAACTAGCTCAGTGGAAAACTGAGAATTACTGGGGGTGTGTCCCATTCCACTCAAAGGTTTCTTGGAAGATAGGCCTGGAGATCTATTTGCAAAAACTCAGCCATTGAAAACCCTATGGGGCACAGTTCTACTCTGACACACATGAACTCCCATCTTTTGATAACCACTAATCTATTTTGTTTTTAAGCATTTGTTTATTAGGTATATTTCATGTAAGTGGCGTAATATTTGTGTTTTTGTGTCTGACTTATTTGAGGTAGTACAATGTTTTCAAGGTCCATTCATATGCATGTATAAGAACTTCATTTCACTTTGTGGTTGAGTAATAGCCAATGGTATGTAAATACCACATTTTGTTTATCCATTCATCTGTTGATGGATATTTAGATTGTTGCCACCTTTTGGCTATTGTGTATAATGCTGCATTGATGTACCTGTATCTCTTTGAATTCCTGCTGTCAATTCTTTTGTGTATATAGCTAGGAGTGGAATTGCTGGGCCATATGGTAATTCTTTGTTTAACTTTTTGAGGAACTGCCAAATTGTTTTCCGTAGTGGCTATACCATTTTACATTCCCACCAGCAATGGACTCAAAATATTGTTTTAAGGAAGAACATTTGATTCTGAGATTGCATTGAATGTTTTTCATGGGGTCATTTTATTTAGTTTTATCCTCTTGTTGAAACAAGACAGCTCTAAAGGAAAAAATTTATGAGAAATTCCTGATTAATTCTATTTATCATATATGAGTTAATGCCCTCTGTCTTTAAAAAACTCAGTTAAATAGGCTCATTTTCTTTAGAAAGTCTTCAAATTCTTTCAGTTGGTGGAATCTTTCTGTAAGAAATCCATTTGAATTTGTTATGACCTTTTAAATTTCTGAATGTGCAGATTTATCACAGCCAAATTATTTTTACTGGAGAGTAATCTGCATTGAAATTGCTGTATTCATTTCTGATGGACCTGTTGTGTAATAATAAAAAAGAATTTTAAACATCCAAATGGGGGGGGGGAACCTTCTTCTTCTCTGATCTACTGCCTTTACAAAATAAATGATTAGTAGGAGAATGCTCTTTTGGGGAGTAGTATTTTAAGACAGCAAGTGAACATGTGTCCTTTAAATACAAAGACAATTATAGAGGGCTGTATAAAGCCAAGCCCTAAAAATACTGGTTACATAGGGGACGTGAGTGGGGAGACCCATATTTCCTCCTCTCTTCCTCCATATCACCTTTACCACTTATCACACATGTGCCAAGAGATCCCATGTCTTCTGCAGGGCAGCTGAGGGCCCGATACGCATGTCCCAAGCCCCATACACCTCCCTCCTCCACCATTCCCTAGTGCCGTTAAAGGATATGCTGTGAGTCAGAATTGACTCGATGGCAACTGGTTTTTATTCCTTTAGGCCTTCTAGCTCCATTTCTCTTGTTTTCCAAGGAAGCCGTAATAGGATAAAGCCCTCCAGGGTAATGTGCCTGAGGACCTGAGGACTCTTCTTTTACAGACAATAACACTTTGTATTTTAATTACATGGGCCATAACAATAGAATAGAAATAAACTTAAAAAATTTAAAGTTACAACACCTACAATTTTTAATGCTTGCTGTGTGCTGAGCAATTACCATACTAGGTCCTTTATTTGTAAATTTTCTATGATCTTTGAAAAAGCCCCTTTAACAGCCTTCATCTCATTATATTCAGGTTTCAGGTCAAGTATGACCTCCTTAGAAAGGCCTTCCAATTTAAAATGGCAGCTATCGCCCGTTATCCTCTTTTTCTAGTTTATTTTGCTTCACTTATCACACTGATATTATATCAAATATTTATCTGCATGTTTGTCTATATTCTGTCACATCCACTAAAGTGATAGCTCCAGGAGAGCACGAACTTCGTTATCCACTGTATTCCCCACGTTTAGAACTTATGTGGCACAAAATAGGTGCTCCATAAATACTTACTACTCAGTAATAGAATTCTTTCCTTCCATGTAGGAGACCGGGGTTTGATCCCTAGTCCATGCACCTCGTGTGGAGCCACCACCCATCCGTCTGTGGAGGCTTGCGTGTTGCTATGATGCTGAACAGGTTTCGCTGGAGCTTCCAGACTAAGATAGACTGGGAAGAAAGTCCTGGTGATCTACTTCAGAATATTAGACAATGAAAACCTTATGAACCACAGTTGTCCATGCCCGTTATATATGAGGCTCCCATGAGTTGAGGGCTGATTCGAAGGCAGCTCACAATACAGCAATAAATATGTGGATAGGCATTATCCCCATTTCCACCATTGAGGAAGCTGGGCTCAGAGTAAGTAAGTAATGAGCAGAAAGCTACATGGGTAGAAAGTGGTGAAAAGGGCCTAAATCCAGGCTTGTTTGGCTCCTAGTCCTTACCTCTCTTATTACATCATGTTGCATCATCAAGCCCACTATAACGGGGAGATCCTAAAAATAAATGGCAGGCAATACAATAGCTC
The DNA here is from genome assembly GCF_000243295.1 of Trichechus manatus latirostris. Taxonomy (NCBI): domain Eukaryota; kingdom Metazoa; phylum Chordata; class Mammalia; order Sirenia; family Trichechidae; genus Trichechus; species Trichechus manatus. The sequence goes on along the minus strand of NW_004443974.1, from coordinate 20,040,901 downwards.
TTTAAGAGACAGGTTTTTGGTCTTTTTTTTTTTTTTTTGGTGGTAAGCCACACTGTTCAGAATCCCTAAAATCGTAATCCACAGGGTGCCATCTATTCTATCTGTGCAGGGAGTCCAGTTATTCACTCCTATTTGGGGAACTTTCAGAATCTAAGATAAAGTGTCATGAGTGAAATCAGGTTAAAAGGAACATTATTGTTGTGACCCTAGTATTCCCCAGCATATTTTCTCCTTTTCAAAATGGGTGACTGAGAGCTGAACATAACTAACGCCATGATGAACTTACAAGGTTTTTTTTTTTTTTCCCTTTGCCTTCTCCTTTTTCACGTACCTTTGTTAATGGCTTTGTTTTATGACTTAGGATCCCCCACAGGAAGATTAGAGCCCAGATGTCAGAGACGTATATCTTTAGCCTGATAAGGAAGTGTCCAGTTCCTTATCTCTTTAGTATGATAAAGAGTCTCTTGTAATTACCTTGTAATGAATAACAACACTTCTCACCTTTGTAAAAATCATATATAAGCTCTAATATAAAAATGCCTTTTGGGACTCCCTAAAGACAGCCTGCGTTGCTGTTGGGTCCCTGGTGGTGTACACTTCCTGAATTAAAACTTTGTCTCTCTTCTGACTTGGAGTGTGTTTTATTAGCTCAACTGCTCCAGGGCACGGACCCTATTCAGGTAACAATTATAAGGCAAGAGAAGTAATATGACAATCAATCTAACATGTGACCTGGATATGGAAAATAGGACAAATATTGAGAATTCTTTATAGCAATATTTCCACGGGGCCTGGGGTTTTCTAGTAGGAAGACAAACACCACAAAATGGTACCATGTAATTTAATTAAAAAAAAAAGTGATTCACTATGAACCAACGGAATATTTGTGGGTAGTCTCCGTTTGCTCATTTATTCCAGGGACCCAGGGTCATAGATGGAGAAGGAGATACCTTTACCTGTTGTCTACTTTGAGCTTCAGGAAAGATGATCTCTGCTGCTCTTGAGTCACTTGTTAGCTTATTTCCTTCTGTACCTTTTTTTCTTTTAATTTTCTATTTCTGACTTAGTGTCGCTAGTGCCAGGCCTTTTGGTCCACAGGTGTGCATCGTTAAAATGAGCAAATTCCAGAGAAGCAAGACTGTATTTTAACATGATTTCCTTTCTGAAAAGGAATAGGCTCTTTTTCCCCAGGCGAATGCTTATGAACATTCATGTGATTGCTCAGTTAAAAAGAAAAGGATGTATTATTGCATCTGACTAAATCTTTTGTGATTCACCGGGTTACTGGTTGGCTTCTCTGTCCTCACTTTTTGTGCCCTGGGTCAGTAATTTCCAACACCCAGGAAGATAATAGGCATTTTTTGTTAATGAGACATACTACTCTCAAACTGTAGGTGTAGATATTCTTTTATTGTCTTTTCCTCGGGATTCTCACCACCTCCCTCCTCCTAGCATTGCTGACGATTTCAATATCACCCCCTTGTCCCAGCGTAGCTCTGAACTTCACATTAAACTCTAAGAGGATTTGTAATCTTTCCTAGTCATTTGGGATAGATAACCACTTGGATTTTGTGATAAGCAAGCGAATTAGCTCACCTTCTTCTAATGACTCTCTCTCTGACATCTGCTGAAGGTAATCTGCCCACCACATGCACTTTCTCCCCCAACCAATTAGTGGTTCAAAACATCCAGAAGAATATCCCATTTAATTGGACAAACAATGACTGTGTGCATTTCATATCATCTTTGAATATTCCAGTTCCCTTAAATAGTTGGATTTAATAAACATATTTCAAGATTTAGTTTTCCATATTGTTTTGGAATTGATGAATCCTAATAGTGGCGATAGAAATATTAAGGCTTCCCCAGGAATGATGATCTTTATTTGTACATGGGCCCAGTTCCTTCTTTTTTTTTTTTTCTGTCATATTTAGTATCTCTACTTTTTATTATTCTCTTTCCTTTTTTTTTTTTCTTTTCTGGTTTGCATAGAGATGTTTCATCATTCCATAGTGAGATAACCTCAAACCTTTTATCCAGTCTTATTATTTTTCCTGGCTAGCATTAATAAACAGCCTTCCAAAGCCAAGTGAAGTTAGATATCACAAGTTCAGCATATTATTTCATCCATTTATTTCATAAATATTTTTGTACATTTTTTGTGTGCTTGGAGGGCAGTGGTCGTTCAGTGGTAGAATTCTTGCTTTCCATGCAGGAGATCCGGGTTCAATTCCTGGCTAGTGCACCTCAACCCCAGCCACTACCTGTCAGTGGAGACGTGTGTGTAGTTGCGATGCCAAACGGGCTCAGGCGAGCTTCTAGACTAAGACAGATTGGGAAGAAGGGCCAGATGATCTTCTGAAAATCAGTCAATGAAAATTCTAGGGATTACAATGGTCCAATCCCATCGTGCATCGGGTAGCCATTAGTCAGGGGCTGACTTGAGGGCAGCAAACAACAAAAATAGACCTGGGGATACAGCAGGGTATAAGCCAGACCCAGGATCCACCCTCACAGAGCTACAGATCAGTGAGGTAACAAGCTTCAGCAAGCACTTAAATCCAGTTATGGTAAGAGCCGAGGGAATTGTGTATCAGAGGCCTCCTGTTCAGGGACAGGAAAGAATTCCCAGTGACGTGTTGTGTAAGCTGAGACTTGATGGCTGAGAATGAATTTGCTCAGGAAAAGATTTTACAAAGCACATTTTTCCTCCTTTTGGGCTTATGAGCTTCTAGTTCCAGCAAATATATTTTGTAGATTAGCAGGGCCAGAAGAGTTGTCAAACAAAACCAACTCACTGAGTTGAAAAATAGAACCTAGTATATAATTTAAACATATGAGGCAGCATGGTGACATAAAAAGGGAATGATGTTGGAATGCTGCGGCCTTGGTTTCAAATCCCATCTCTGTTATTTATTAACTCTGTATTTCTGGACACATTATGTAACTATGTCAGCCTCAGTTTCCTCTTCTCTACAGAGGATTTGTTTAGGTTATAAGGTATAAAGTATCTGCACACAGCTAAATAGCTCCTGTATAAGTAGTATTTTGTTACTGATTTGGACTCTAGAACAGGAACTGAGAGCTGTCTTTCACTTTGTGACGTGTAATACCATGACCAGATTAACCTCTTGAAAGACAAATGAATTGAGTGACAGGTTTTACTCCCTTATTCATGGTATGAGGAGACCCTAGGTGGTGCAACAGTTAATGCGCTTAACTGCTAATTGAAAAGCTGGAGGTTTGAATGCACTCAAAGGTGTCTTGGAAGAAAGTCTTGGTGATCTACCTCTGAAAACACAGCCATGGAAACCTATGGAGCACAGTTATTCTCTGACACACATGGAATCAACATGAGTCAGAGTCTACTCCATGTAACTGATTTTTTTTTTTATTTATCACATGAGTACCTTTTTCAGGATCGTATTACCCCATGCCAGGCAAGATGATGGCCATCATTTGTGATTTTCTTGCAATTAGTAGTGAATTAATAATGAATCCTAAGGATCTTAGTCTTACAAACAGTTTATGTGTTTTTATGGACTCAAGAATCTATACCAACTATTTCTGAGTGTCACTACATGATTTTCTGGAGCACGCCTTTGAAGTTCTATGTTTTATTCCTTTAATTAAAAACAAAAACATGAATTTGATGGAATTAAGGGTATGTTTTTAACCTCTTGGTCCAGATTCTTTAGAAAGCATTTCCACGGCAAAACACATTTAGGCATCGTGTATGGGCATACCTCAAGTTTTAGCATATTATTTCATCCATTTATTTCATAAATGTTTTTATATATTTATTATATGCTAGACCTGGGGACACCGGGCATACACCAAGCCCGGGGACCACCTGCATGGGAGAGTCACTGTAGAGGTTAGGCACTTGGATTGGAGTTACCTAAACTGTGTTGTGGTTCTGGCCCACAGGCTAGCTTGGTCTAAGTTAATATTATCAAACCTTCATTTCCCCACCTCTACAGTGGGGATGATATTAGCAAACTGACAATGATTTTAGGCTCAATTATATAATGACTATAAAGCACTTACAACATTCTTGGAATACAGCAAGGCCTCAATTAATAGTAAGTATACTTTTAAGGAGCCCTGGTGGTGCAGTGGTTAAGAGTTTGGCTGCTACCCAAAAGGCTGACAGTTTGAATCCACCAGCCACTCCTTGGAAAGTATGGGGCAGTTCTGCTCTGTCATATAGGGTTGCTATGAGTTGGAATCAACTGGATGGCAATGAGCTTCTTCTTTTTTTTTAATAGTCTTTCAAGTTCATTTTAGGAAAAAATAATATAAAATGTGACTCCAGGTCTGTTGGCAGATGGACAAAGCAGGGCTTAAGACTAGCAATTCCATTTTCACACCAGGAAATGGTGATGAACAGTTTTATTTACATAGGAGTAGTACCAAGTATCCTCTCATTTTGCCGGGTGTTTTTCTTAATATACTCTTAAATCATCAACAGCAATTTGTGGAATTCCAGCAGAGCCTAAATGTACAAATTTTGCTATATGAAAATTTTATTAGAATGGTTCCTAGGGAGTGATAACAGGTAGTACAGTGAATAAAATTACCATTTCTGATTTCTCAAGCTTAGCATTAGGAAGGATGCTTCTTTCAAAGTATTGCTCTAAAGACAATTGTGGGTTTATTTTTTGTTGTTGTTGATTTGTTTGCTTGTTTTAAATGAAAGAATCACTGTTTATGTTCTTAGACAATCCCAATGCCACTATGCTGTCCCAAACTCATGCCTACTAAGCCTGACCCCTAAGATGGCGATTATTATTCCTTTGTATCTTTACAAGTTAAATTACACACAATCATTAGAGCCACAATCTGTGTTCACGAGTCACTCGGCTTTAAAGTAGTTAAAGGTCCCGTTTAATCTGAAACTTGAGATCTAATTCATTATCTTAGAAGAGAATGTATTTAATTGTGAGTTAGAAGAATTGCTATCTATTATGTTCAGAAAGTTTACCCATAATCATAGAGACAGGCAGTAATATTAAATAGAAAGTATCATTCTGGCTGATGATAGATTGAAACCTTACTTTCAACTCTTACACATTGGCTACCCTTACTGAAATTTGCTTAACCAGATAATAGTAACAAGGTCCTGTCCTTCAGGCCCACCCATAGGGGAAACAGGTGGGCAGAGTTACCTTTTATACAGTCACAGCTTCCCTTGCCGCACTTCTCTTTGAAGAATGCCTTAAAGTGGGCATTTTTGCTCTGTTATTCCCCGACCTTGCTCTCCCTAAGGCCGATATTTTTTGCTCTGTGCTGATTGTTAATGGCTAACGGTGTGTCTCCTCCATGGGACTTGGTTTTCTATTTAATTATTCCTGAATAAGGAAACAAACCTAAAAATCCTTCCCTGAGATGAGAGATGTTCAGGTTGTGTACAGACTAGAGGGGGAATGGATGGACCCTGCTGAAGTCCCTTCAGTCACCCTTTGTGGTGTGGCCTTCAGGGGACTCACCTGTGGGCATGATTAATGCCTCAGAGAGGCCACTTATTGGGAGTCAGCAGCCCAAGGCCCCAGATGAAGATGGCATAAAAGTGTGATCTTAAAGCAAATCACCTCCTAGTGGAGCCTTGGCTTCCTTGCCTGCAAAACTAAGGGGCTTCGATTTGAACATTCTGTGATTCTATAATCTCTTTCATCTCTTTTTGCATACTTGCTCCATCGGGTTGCAAGTGAAAAATGGCAAGGTTTTATTTTTCCAATATATTTGAAACTGATCAGAGAGAGATGCTTAGTCTTCCAACTCTGGAATAAATTCAGCTTAATTAGTGTCAGTTCATTGGTGGAACTTGTAGTGCAGACTCTGAAAAGCCAAAAGAAATTTTATACAGAATAACGTATAGGCACTAGAAAAAATGAAAGCCTTTTCTACATGCCAGATGTTTCTCCATTGCTGTGGCTCCAATAAACATGGAGCCTAATAAAAACAGTGAGCTTGGATGCAAACCTAGATGCAAGATAAGAAATCTTGCTCCCTTTTTCAGCCATCTTGCCATACCTGAGCCCCTCAGGTGTAAAACTGTAATAGGTACCACTGTTCAAGTGACAGGTTTGATTGTGGTCAGCCCCAAGAACTGGGCATGAACCAATCCTTGCCATTAATACATTTCATCTTGGGGAAGTAACATTTTTGAGTAAGTCATTCTAGTTTCTTTTCCTTCATCCATCACCACCTTGCTCCTTTCATTTTCTCTAAAATCTTCGAGAGTTAAACATTGTTAATATGTTATGGTCTCTCAAAACATCAAAGGGACATCTAGTCTTCTGATATATTTATTAGGTTTCTTGAATTGCAAAGCTCATTTCAGAAATGGATGATAGTTAAGATTTGTCAGTGTCTAATTAAAAAAATTATAAAAAATTTCAAATATTCACATAAGGTGAGAATAATATACTGAACCCTTGCATATCTGTCATCTAGCCTCAACGATTATCAACATTTTGGCAATCTTCTTTCTTAATGATTATTTTTCTGGAGCATTTTGATGCAAAGCTCACTCTCAACAGTTAGTAAAAACTATTACTTGGGTGATAGTGTGCTGTACTCTGGCTATTAGATTTTAGAAACAGTCACTTGAATGTACAGAAAACTACAAAGAGGCTGTCTTATCTGTCTCATCAAAGAGAGATAGTGATATGCAATTAGACACAGTCTTTAAGAGCTGGCGTATGGTAGTGTCTTACTTATGAAGCATCTACTAGAACATCAGCTCTTGAGGACAGGCAGTCTTTTTTTGGTCTATTTCACTCACTAGTGTATTGTCTGGATCAGGAGCCCTGGTGACACAGTGGGTGAGAGCTTGGCTGCTAACCAAAAGATCAGGAGTTCAAATCCACCAGCCGCTCCTTGAAACCCTATGGAGCAGTTCTACTCTGTCCTGTAGAGTCACTATGAGTCAGAATCAACTTGAAGGCAACGGGTTTGGTTTTTTTTTTTTGGTTTTAGAAGAACGATACCTGACTTAGAATAGTTGTTCAACCGAATTAAATACCTATAATAAAATATCTGACTTATTTTAAAGTTGATTTCAGTGAAATTAATGTCCTTTTGAAATTCTTAACATTCTCATCCATTATTGAGCTCTTGTGAACTTTGTATTGAGAAATGTTAATAACAGTTAATATAAGAACATATTATCAGTTCCCTGTTGCCCAAAGTCAAATAATTGTCAAGGTCAAAGCATTGTAAGAATTTGAGTTAGAACTAGATTCCTGGCTCCTGATTCTTTGACTAGGCACATTTTCCACTACCTTATAGTGCTCTCTAAAAACTAATGGAAACTTGGAGTAACTAAATAACTAGCTTAAGATCATATAGCTGGGTCGTAGAGATGAAGTAAATCATAATGATAAGAATAATAATAATGAAAATAACAATAGCTAATGTTGTTTATGTTACATGCCGGCCAGTTTTCCACCAGCACTGTTCACTCTTTTTTATTTATTTAATAAATGTTTATTGAATTCCTACTAAGTGGCAGGAATTGTTTTAGGTGATGGAATGTAGCAATGAGCAAAGCCTCAAATCTTTCCTCTTATGGACTTCATACTGTTTTATATAGATCATCCCATTCATTGACTTCAGCCAACCTATGGATAGCCACTCTTGTTATCCCCCATTTTATTGTTGGGAAAATTGAATCACAGAAAGTTTATGTATCTTATCCAAGGTAGAGTGGGACCCTAGGATTTGAACTCCTATGGTTTGTTTCCAAGACCATACTCACAAGCACTACTGTTTCCATATGGGACTCGAAAGCCTGTATGTGTCACCATGCTGCTATGCTGCACTCCCAGTTCTGCATTTCCACTGGACTGGATACTGAAGTTCTTGGCTTTGCCATTAATATGAAACCATGGTTGGAAAAACAAGTTATTTATCCATATGTTTCAGCACATTTCCAGGGAACTTCTGTTGGAGACAGAAGGGAATAGTTTAATCCCCACACTCGTTTAGTCATTGGTATGTTAGTTAAGATCCTCAATTGTGGTAGTGTTTTTTCGGATGGCAACACAGAAAGTGCTAGCTCCTGCCAAAATCTGAGCAGTTTTGGGTCTCGGGATCATTCTTTGAGCTAGCCAGCTGATGTGCCCTGACAGCCAATATAAAATTGGATTTAGAGGGAAGAAAGATGGATTTTTTTTTTTTTAATATCACAAGCACATTTTAAACACTTTAATTTTTATTTCTAAAAAATAGCTTTACTGTGGGGGAAAAAAAACAAGGGACAGGAAAAAGTTTAGTGTATTTTTAATTACTGACTGACAAGGGTACATCAGAATATAAGATACATAGGGACCATCCACACAAATGGATTAAAGCAGCCAGAAATTGACAACTTGGAAATTAAAAAAGTTACTTTTATCAACAAAACATTTTCTTAAGTATTCCATAAAAAATATGCCCATTGACCAGATGTTTGAGTTCCAAAGGAAAAACAGAGACATTCAGAATTTAATTGGTTTGTTCTTATAAGAGCTTCATGCGAAGTAAGCATAGTTTCTCTCCTTTCGGTGAGTTATTAAATATGAATGATAAGGATATAATAAATTTGGGTCTTAAAGGCCCTAAATTGTGGAGTTTTCTGTGTAAGACTCTATCTGTAGAAATAGCCATGAAGAGCTCTGAAATGGACTGAAGCCACTAAGACATTGTAGGCATTTGTGCTGTGACTGAAATCAAGGGCAATCCTTAATTAAATGTTCTAACAGCATTCACAAGCAATGCGGTTTTCTGTTCGCACTCTTGCTTGGAAATCAAGAAATACCACCTGCGTGCCCCTCCTGTTAGCCTGAGCCCTGAAATAATGAAGTTTTCTGCTTAATAATGAAATTCCAGGAACATCTTGAAATCCTGGATGGAAACAGGTACCCAGGAAGAAAGCTACTATGGAAAGAGAAGGAGAAACTTGAAAATACAAGGGGTAATAAGAACCTGGCAATTAAACAGTCACTAACAAACTGTGGAAAATTAAAGCAGGAGTTTTAAAATTTTTTATGCTTTAGAAGAAAAAAGAACAATGATTTAATAGCATGGGTCTTAGGTAAGTTATGGGTTTTAAATTATGTTTGTTTAAATGAGATAATTTTAAGTCAATTTTGAGTCATTTACTCAAGCACAGTTTAAAATTTTCTGTCAAAGTTTTCAGTGACTTCCATTCAAGGTTTAATTTCTTCTTGCCTGCAGCTATATTTTATCATCATAGAGACAGCATAAAAACCGATCATGGTCTCCCTTTTTCTTCCACAACGTGGCTCTTCCACCAGGTGAATTGTGCAAGTTCCAACAGGTTTATTGCCTCCCATTCAAGCTCTAAGCCTTATACTGCTCTTCTTTCTTACATATGTTCTTTCTTATCCTGTAACTCTCACTCTTTGAGAGGTAGAACAATTACTACAGTTAATGCTCCCTACCACCCCTCCTTCCCCCAGTTCTTAATGCTAGCCCTGGTTTCCAGACATTCGATATCACGTCATCAAAAGAAGTATAGCAGAATTTTTAACTAAATGGTTAACACAATTATTTGAATTTATATTTTGATGCATAAAAAGTCATATATTAAGAAAAATCTCTAGGCTACAACAACTTATCTCTTTGGGAGTAGCATCTATGCATTCATTGCAAACCCCAGTGACCAGTTAGGTAAGGCTACGTTGCCAGAACTGTCAATTTTCTCTAGTTTCCTATGATCAGGAAGTTGGTGGTAGAAGAGAAGTGTTACATCCCAGCTTTGAAACTTGTGCTGACTCCCCCTTTTATCTGGGCTTATTTCTTGCTCTTTCTTGGTCTTCTGGCTACACCCTGTTTTCTATTCTGCACTTTTATATTTTGAAAATTTGAAGTGTCTTGGTATTGGAAGACTTACTCAATGTATTATAAAACATTTAGACTCATGGTTCATTTAATCTGAACATCAGAATGGAAAGCTTGAGCAGATAGATACACTTGCGGTCCTAAATTTTGAAGATTATACTGTAACACAGTCAATAGGGTACTTTGATCGTTTTTCCAGTACTGGTGAAGGATTATGTTCATCTAGCCATACCTTGGCCCTACCTGACCAATAACACTTTCCAAAAGCTTGTCTAAGATTTCAGAAGGAGTCTGTGACTTTGAAGGTGATGTAGAGATAATGGATCTATGCGGGGACTGAGCCCATAACCTTGACCTCATTAATCTCTACCAGTGAGTGAATTGTTGACAGATAAAGCCAAAAAGAAAAATAGAAAAAAAAAAAAATAACAAAAACTGTGCTGAAAATGTTAATGTTTGATAGCAAAGTAAATTGAAAACAGCTCATTCCTGAACTTTCAGACTCTTAACAACCTAAGCTTATACAATTTATTGCAGATACAGTGTCTGTTACGTTCTAGTCAGTTAAATAGGTTCTGTTGTGGAAGCATTGTGCTCTCCTAAAAATATAATACATATTTCACATCCACTGTAGTGCTCCCTTGTTTCTGCACCTGTCGCTACTCCCCAAGGCCCTTGTTGCATTAAGAGCTGGGGCAGAAATGTAGAGTAAGTTATCTACTCATTTTGACAAACTGAAATTTGTTTACGACATACATTGAGTATTCTTTTTCATATCACTGTCCAAGTGCTTTCAGAATCCCATCCGTTCGTAACAGGTTCGTGGGAAAAGCTTTAGAACTGAATTGCTATTTGACTCTGGGTTTATCTGTATAATGATATATTAAAAAAATAAAAAAAGGAAGCATGTCTTTTGAAGACTGAGTATCACTTGAGTATGAATCAGTTAGGCCTGTTTGAGCATAGTTTCAGTGAGAGGAGGACTGATTTGTATTTCAGAGGCAGACAGTTAAATCTGGTTTGTTTTAGGACCACACACAGTGTTCCCAATTCCACCAAAACATCTGGCAGATGCATACTGTTGTAAATTAGAGAGACTGGACCAGAAAATGTTGAACACAGATTCAGCCAGAACAAAGGGAACAGTAGGGCTATCTTTGTATCTCATGGATAGAATTGTGTGTTTGTCCTTGTATTTGAAGTTCCTGAGGTTTGGTTCATCGTCATGCTATGTATTTTCACCGTTTGAGCTAATGGCATCTGAAGAATATGAACACGTGTCTTAGGAAATATTTCCATTTTAGTTTAAGATAAATGATATGACGTTGTGTCTTTACACATAGTGCTTTTTGCTTCCTTAGAAATAACAGACAGCACAGAAAATATTGGTACTGCAGCAACCAGTAAAGCTGGTGATGTTTGAAAATTAAGCAAAGGGAAAAAGAATCAACTGAGTAACAGGTCTCATTTTTAAACATTATTTCCCTCTATAGCAAACCTTGGATTGGAGGAGACCTTGAGAGCAGAGGTGTTCTGGATGGAACCATTCCCATTTACCCTGTTGTCCTCTTCGCTATTTTGCCCGTCATAGGTGCCATCAAGCCATCGACCTCATGGCCTGCCAAGAGCTGCTGTGGAAGAGTTTTCGTGTTCGCATTTAGCCTGATCGTGCTGTGGTCCCTGCTCTTTCACTGACTTATGTCCATGAGGCTCAGGGTTGGAATACAGAAGGGAGTAACAAAGATTCAGAACCAAATGTGCGTAATAAGTACAAAATGGTAGAAGGCTGCTGGTTTTGTGTTACTGTGTCAAAAAGCTGTATTTTTCATAATAGCAATTGCTAGCATTTATTGAGAACGTACTATGTGCCAGACACTGACCCAAGTGGTTCCCATTGATTATCTCATTGAATTCCCACAGTGACCTAACAAAATTATTAACCCCATTTTACAGTTGAGAAAACTGAGGTTTAGCCAAGTGAATGAAGTAAGGAGCCTAGAAAGGTAGACAGAGCTGAGATTTGCATTCAAACCTATCCTCCCAACCACGTCCTTAGTCAGCCATCCCATAGTATAGAGTTTCCTGGGTCACAGACCTTACCAAATACTGTTCCGTTAGCAGCACATGATACCAGAGCCATGATCAGTGTAGCTGGTTCCATTGGCTGAATGGATAGTAGCCTACTTGACATGATCTCAAGAGTGGCAGAGAGACCCACCTGCTGGCTATTGCTGGAAATTTCAGAATTAGGTATTTCCTTTAAGAATTGAACATTGAAGCCTAATGAGCCACTAGCTTCTTTGTGATAATAGGTTTAGCAGATTTTGTTTTTCCTGAATGGTGCTTTTTCTAATGCGATGATAAATCATTTGGAATTTAATGTAAGTTGTCTATTAAAAATTTTAAATTGATTTTTAGTATATCAGATCCTGTTAAGGGATATAATAGTGATACCTCTTGGAATAACCAGGATAGCATGCTTTATGCAGTGGTTAAAAAATTTTTCCAAATATCAGTGCCTTATAACAACAAAGATTTAGTTCTAACTCATGCTAAGTGTCCATGTCCATTGCAGGTTGTTAGAGACCCATGCCAAAAGGAAAGAGATTCTGGAGGGTCTTACATTGGCAATTAATTGCTTTTACCTTGAAGTAATATAGGTACTTCCCCTTAAAGCTCATTGGAGAGAAAGAGTCACAGTAGCCCAAATAGCAAGAAGGGGACCAAGAAGTGCAATTGGACCATGAACCTCGGAAGAGAAGAGACATGAAGTATTTGGCAAAGGACACCAGTGATAAAACTGCACTCCCCTTTGAAATTTGAAATTGAGACACTTCTTTTGAGAAGTTGCTAGGAGTCTAAGAAAGGTTAGCAGCTCAAAGAACACTGACCTTATTATAAATGCAAATTAAATAGCCTGACAGCTAATGATATTTGAATAGGAGACATACTTTTTGAGACAGGAGCCACAGGCTATTTATGCTCTGAGTGGTTTGAAGCCTCTATGCATAAATTATTTCTTGCAACTCATGGAAAGGAGTGAAGCAGGGTTTTTGTGAACACAGGGACAGAAATATAAACTAAATTCTTTGACCAAACTGGAGCATTTTGTACAGGTTGTATGTTCTTGGAGGTAATTGTGAAAGAGGATAGGTTAGAAATAAATAGGCTAAGACATCATGGTACAAACTAGCTACATCATGCTAGATTCTGATTTTGGTAGGTATGGAGCCCTGGTGGTGCGTTGGTAGGTAGGTACTTAACTGATAACAAAAAGGTCTAACCAGAAGATCAGCAGTTCGAACCCACCAGCTGCTCTGCAGGAAAAAGATGTGGCAGTCTGCTTCCGTAAAGACTACAGCCTTGGAAACCATATGGGGTAGTTCTGCTCTGTCCTATGGGGTCACTATGAGTTGGAATCGACTCAATGGTAGTGAGTTTGGTTTTTTTTTTTTTTTTTCTTTTTTTGGTGGGGGAGAGGTTTGGGATGGGGCTTGTGCATTTACATTATAAACAAAATCGTTAGGATGCTAGCCTGTCTTGTGAATGCTGAGCTTTAGGCTCTTTCTACTCAAGAAGGTAGGTTGGTTCTCAGGCCCCACGTGCAAGTTCTGAATCATACTGGAATGGAGTAAGAAAGAACCCGGTTAAGTGTGAAAGATGATAGGTTCCAAAGGAGCTTCCACTCTCAATGGATTTTGGTGGAGGCTGAGACAGAGGAAGGCTGGACTGTCTGGGAACAGTCTGGGTGTGGTTTGGCCCAACCAGAGGGATACAAGTTAGCGGAGATGCTGAAGTGATATGGGAGGACATATTTCTGTCTTGCCTGAAAAACTAGATTTTGGGAAGTGTTCAACTTTCAAAGACTTGTAGCAGGGATGGGAAATGTTCATGTAGGTATTCTATTTGATGTGAGCTGTGTGGCCAAGTGTCTTTTACTGTGACAACACTTGTAGATAATTTGTGTTAACTCCATATGTCAAATGCTGTGGTATCATATTCCATTCTTACCAATAAATAATTCTAAAGATATACCTAGGGGATGGTCATTTTTGAGTGCTTCACTGACACCCTCATACCAATCTTTATAGGAAAAAAAAGTTTGTTGTTCAACGTAATAAGTAAGAATCTGAAGTTATATTTGAGTTGCTTTTAGAGTACTAATGGGAGAAACTTTTAAGTCATTTTTGTCTTAAAATTTTTGTCAACAATTTTTTTCTTTTGTATTATGAAACACTCCTAATACATAAAAGGGTAAAAATGATAATAAAATAAGCATCTATATGTATACCATTCATAGTTTCTTGGCCTTTTTATTTTGAATATTTTATTGCATTTTAGGTGAAAGTTTATACAGCAGATTAGGTTCCCATTTAACAATTTTTGTACAAATTATTCCATGACATTGGTTACAATTTTTACAATGTGTCAGCGTTCTCATTATTTCCATTCTGCTTGTTCTGTTTCCGTTGATCTAGCTTCCCTCCCCTCCTTGCCTTCTCATTTTTGTTTTTGGGCAAATGTTGACCGTTTGGTCTCATATAGTTGATTAAGGGAGTACATTACTCATGGGTGATAATTTGTTATTTTATAAGCCAATCTATTATTTGGCTGAAAGGTGACTTCCAGGAGTAGCTTCAGTGCCACGTTCAAAGTGTATCTTAGCGTGGTAGTCTCAGGGCTTCCTCTAGTCTCTTCTGAAAGGTCTAGTCTTTTTTAGGAATTTGAGTTTTTTTCTACATTTTTCTCTCATTCTATCCAGGACCTTCTGTTGTGTCCCCTGTTAGAATGATCAGTAGTGATAGCCACGCACCATTTTGTTCTTCTGGTCTCAGGTTAGAAGAAGCTGTGGTTCGTGTAGGCTGTTAGTCCTGTGGACCAGTTTCTTCTTTGAGTCATTGGTTTTCTTCATTCTCTTTTGCTCCAGATGAGTAGAGACCAATAGTTGTATCTTCAATGGCCACTCGCAAGCCTTTAAGACCCCCAGACACTACTCACCAAACTAGGGTGTAGTACATTATCTTTGTGAACTATGTTCATGCCAATTGACTAAGTTGTCCCACAAGACTATGGTCCTAAGCATTTTAACTCAGTAAACCAATCCTGTGAGTTGTTTGGATATATCTAGGAAGTCTCTGAAACTGTACCTCCTATGTGCTTTATTATATATATGGATATATATGCAGCACACACAAACATGTATATACTTATGCCTACAGATACACCCATACATGCATGTGCATGTACTTGCATATGCCTTCCTATACACGTATATGCATATATATCTGCCTGTGTAACCACACACATACTTTTTGTTGTTATTACTGTTGCAATTCTTGGCCTTTCAGCTAAGATCAAGTGTAGTATACGTACATCATTGAGTTTAAGAATCTTCCCAGTTCTATTCCCCTCTTCATTTTTTTTATTGCTCCCCACCCCTGCACTATAACCCTCATTCTTGAATTTGACATTCATCATTTAATGCATTTAAAAAATATTTTCTGTGTTCATATATAACCTTAAAATTATATAATAGTTTACACATTTAAAAATATTGTTTAAATCATAGCCTCCTGTATGTACTCTTCCACAGCTCTTTTTTTGGCCCAACATTATATTTCGAAGATTTATCTATGTTGATATATGTAGCAGTATTTCATTCATTTTCATTGCTTACAGTATTTCACTGTAAAATGATCATAATTTATTTATCCATTTTCTTATTAATAGATAATTAAGTTGGAAACAACCTGAATGTCAAGTCCTTTGTCTAATCATATATAAAATTTAAATTATTCATTTTTTGCCACCTCCTTCCTCCATTTGCAATGGCCATCTAAGTTAAACAACCATTGTTTCAGAAGGCAGATTAAAGAAGCAGGGCTTCAAAGTGGTTCATTTGGGTTCAAACCCCTGCTGAGAATTTATATTTCTGACACGTTCCCAGGCAATATTAATGCTGCTGGTTAGGAACCAATTCTGAGAACCACCAGTAGAGCAGTGGTTCTTAAGATTTATTATACATAACAATCACCCGAGGATGTTGTTAAAATGTAGATTCTGAATCAGTATTTCTGGGGTAGAAATGCAAATTCTCAGCAGGGGTTCCAACTGGAATGAACCTGTTTGAAGCCCTGTAAAGAAGAACAGAGACAGTATTGAGCATTGCAACAATCGCTAAATTTGTTTGCCTGAATTTAGTTATAACTTGAAGACTGTTTACCTAAGCTTACAATTTGGACTAATGACGACCTTTTTTTTAAATCTTTTTTTAATTGTGCTTTAGATGAAGTTTTACAGAGCAAATTAGTTTCTCATTAAACAATGAACCACGTATTGTTTTGTGACATTGTTTGCCAACCCTGCAACATGTCAACACTCTCCCTTTTTTGAACTTGGATTCCCCATTTCCATTCATTGAGCTTTCCTGTCCCCTACTGCCTTCTCATCCTTGCCCCTGGGCTGGTGGGCTTGTTTAGTCTTGTACACATGGTTCAGCTACTTGTATTATTGTTTGTTTTTTGGTCCTGTCTAATCTTTGGCTGAAGGGTGGACTTCAGCGGTGACTTAAGTACTGAGTTAAAAGTGTGTCTGAAGGCCATACTCCCGGGGTTTGTTCAGTCTCTATCAGACCAGTAAGTCTGGTCATTTTGGGGAGTTTAAATTTTTTTCTACACTTTCCTCCAGCTCTGTCCGGGACCCTCTATTGTGATCCCTGTCAGAGCAGCCGGTGGTGGTAGCCGAGCATTGTATAGTTGTGCTGAATTCAGTCTGGTGGAGGCTGTGGTAGTTGTGGTCCATCAGTCTTTTGGGCTAATCTTTTCCCTTGTGTCTTTGGTTTTCTCCATTCTCCCTTGCTCCAGACAGGGTGGGACCAGTGGAGTATCTTAGAGGGCCACTAACAAGCCTTTAAGACCCTAGACACTACTCACCAAAGTAGGATGTAGAACTTTTTTTTTTTTTAAACTTTGTTATGCCAGTTGAGCTAGATGTTCCCCACGACCTTGGTCCCCAGCCCTCAGCCCAGTGACTTGGTCCCTCGGAATTTGGATGTGTCCGTGAAGCTTCTATGACTTTGCCTTGGTCAAGTTGTGCTGACTTCCCCAGTATTGTGTACTGTCTTACCCTTCACCAAAGTTACAGCTTACTTATTTTCTAGTTAGTGTTTTTCCCTTCCCATTCTTCCCTTCCCGTGTAACCATAAAACATTGTTTTGTTCTGTGTATAAACCTTTTCAGGAGTTTTTATAATAGTGGTCTCATATAGTATTTATCCTTTTGTGATTGACTGATTTCACTCAGCATAATGCCCTCCAGATTCATCCATGTTGTGAGATGTTTTATACATTCGTCAAAGATGACTTTTTAAAAGGAGAAAAACCAGTTAGCCATCATAAAGCCAAAACTCTGTTTGTATTTCATAACTCAATACTTTCTAGCCCCCACAAATTTATTAAAGGGGCCAAACAACTTGGTAGCTATGTACAGGAAAACTATTTTTATACCGACTTGCTCAGGTCAGCTCAAAAGGTTCACCTTTAAAGGAATGACTTATTGTATGAAAAGGTCACCTGGTAAGATCCTGTCACACTCTTGGCCTTTTCAAGTTTGAATTCCTAATTGAAAAAAAAAAAAAAAAAAAAACCCTTGTTAATAGTCATTTCTAATGTCTGGAAAGTTTTAGAAATATTTAGGAGCATGGAGGTAGATATCAATATGGCCTAATTTGCAGTGTGTATATATGGAACTATGAAGCCCTGGTGGTGCAGTAGTTAAGAGCTACAGCTGCTAACCAAAAAGGTCAGCAGTTCAAATTCACCAGCCACTCATTGGAAACCCTATGAGGCAGTTCTACTCTGTCCTATAGGGTCGCTATGAGTTGAAATCAACTCAACAGCAATGAGTTTTGTGTAACTACCATCTTCTCCTCCAAATATCTTGCACATCAGCTCTCATTAATGTTTCAAATGTTCTCACCAGAAGACACATTTTAAAGATGTACTCATTGTGCCATATGACTTAAAGATAATGCTTATTAAATTTGAGGTGACATAAAACTTGACAAATGACCTGTATGTTGGATGACAAAGTTAGCAATTTCATATACCAGAGGGAGAAATCCAAATTGCAAAATAAAATTGAACTGAAAAGAATGAAAAAATTCAAAGAATCAATAAAAAGAAAACATTGGAATACTTGTTGATTGTAATAATGTTTAAATAGACATATGAAAGAGTATGGATTCATTAACTTTAATTAGAGGGCTTTTTGAGCAAACTTAAACAATTAAGCACTGGACTACTAGCTGAAAAGTTGGTGTTTATTTAGAACACGCCCAGAGGGGCCTTGAGAGACAGCCCTGGTGATCTGCTTCTGAAAGGTCACAGCCTTGAAAATCCTGTGGAGCAGTTCTCTCTGTACACATGGGGTCACCAGGGGTCAGAAACAACTGAATGGCAACTAACAACAACAAAGTCAATATATTATAGTGTGATAATGTCTTGAGTTTTTAAAAATCTAAAGTGATTCTCCATGTAAGGAAACAATTTACTGAATGTTACGCTAAGATCTGTTTAATGGAATTTCTTTAAACTGGCGTTCTGGAATGCGAGCTTCTCTATAAATCTTAATCTACTCATCTTTAGTGAGGCCTCTAGAAACGTATATTTCCATTGTTTTTTAAGGTTGGGGTTCCTTCCCTCTCTACCAGACAACCTCTGTTTAGCTTTCATACGTCTGATAGAGAAAAGATGCAGTTTTATAATTTTCTCCTCAGTCAGAAATAGTGGCATTTTATTTTGGTTCTAGCGTAGTAGAGAAGTAATTTCAGAGCCATCCCCTAGCTTACATAAAATGCATTTTTTTAAGATTCACTTTGCTCCCATCTCTATCCCTCTAATCCAAAACTCCATCGCAGAAGGCAATCTTCAAAAGAATGGAGGACTTTTCTGGCACTAATGTGAAGCGAGTTGATGTTTTCCTGGAGGGTTTGAGCTGCTTTTTATTTCACATATTGGACTTATAACTAACTGATCTTCAGTAGCTTTTCAAGGAAGTAACACACACACACAAAAAAAAAGAGATTCAGTGGCCACTCTAGGCATTGCTTATGTTCGTATCTTTCACTCAGTAATAATAAAAATTGACTTCAGAGAAGTCAATCTATCAAAATGACTATAAGAACTAAAGAATCTTTGCAAGGTTATCTGTCTGTAAAAATGGGAGAGGTAATACTGCCCTCCCACCCCGGGTTATTTTGAGAATTAAATGAGCTGTAATGCTTGTGAAAATGCTCAGCATGGACACCCACTCAGGCAAAAGTACTGATATAAGAAGAGTTTGCTGCTGTAAGATAGTTGGTAACTAGATAAAGGAGAAAATATTTGCCTAATGGATACAGCAACTGCTAATAAAATGAGGCAATGCTTTGATATATCACAAAACACTTTCTGAGTAATCTGTGCATAATCGTTAACATTTCTTTGAGTTGTTACCAGTGTGACTCACTGAAGTGTGCGTGTGTGTGTGTATGTGTGTGTAATTTTTAGTGTTCACCATTAGGGCACACATATGGAAAAAGTAGATTTTTATTATTTAGGACTTTTAAAATTAAACTCTTTGTCGGTAGTTGGAACAAATGACATTTTTTCTTTATTCTATATTTCCCTAAGTTGTCTGACACTTTTGTAGAAAAGAAAATATTCTTTAAAGCTCATTAGAATTATTCATTTTGACTTTTTCCCTAACTAAAGGCTACCAAACATTTAATAAAAACACAAAATAATCAGTTCTCTTTCCACGGAGTATATGATGCCCTTTGAACTTCTCAAAAATCAAGGCATCAACCCCAACATAATCTTTAAAGGTAAACTGTTAAAAATGAATAATTTTAATTTTAAAATTGAATTTTTATTTTAAGTTTAATTACTTTTATATTTTATGGTAACTGTAGATGATGAATTTGTTGTCTAGTGGGCACGATGTTAAGGTATTTAATCCAAAGCTTACATTTTGTGATTTTAAAACTGTATAACTATAGTATCCAGATAAAAGTTTATACTTCAAAACCATTCTCTCCAAAGCATAATAATCGTACATTTCAATAATAGTAAATTAACTAGAAAATTAACTGGAAATTATAATGATTTTTTGATTTCCTTTTCAGAGTCCTCCTTGTTAGTGTAGAGGAACCCAACCGATTTGTGTGTGTTGGTCTTGTATCCCTCCACTTTGCTGAATCCTTTTATTAGTTCCAGTAACTTTCTTGTGGAGTCTCTGGAATTTTCTATGCATAGAATTATATTATCTGTGAATAAGGATAGTTTTACTTCTTCCTTTCCAATTTGGATACACTTTATTTCCCTTTCTGACCTTATTGCTCTAGCTAGAACTTCCGGTACAATATTGAGTAAGAGTGATGATAAAGAGCATCCTTGTTCTCATTCTCAAGGGGAATGCTCTTCAATCTTTCTCTGTTGAGAGTAATATTGGCTGTTGGTTTTGCATATATTCCCTTAATTACGTTGAGGAATTTCCCTTCTATTCCTATTTTTCTGAGAGTTTTTATCAGGAAAGAGTGTTGAATTTTATCAGATGCATTTTCTGCGTCAATTTAAATGATCATGTGATTCTTTTCCTTTGTTTTACTTATGTGGTGAATTATGTTGATTGATTTTCTGATGTTGAACCATCCTTGCATTCCTGGTATGAATCTGACTTGGTCATGATGTATTATTTTTTCGATGCGATGTTGAATCCTATTGGCTAGAATTTTGTTGAGAATTTTTGCGTCTATTTTCAGGAGGGATATTGGTCTATAATTTTCTTTTTTAGAGGTGTCGTTGCATGGCTTCAGTATCAGGATTATGCTGGCTTCGTAGAATGACTTAGAGCGTATTCCTTCCTTTTCTATGATCTGGAATAGTTTGAGTAGAATTGGTGTCAACTCTTCTCTGAATGTTTGGTAGAATTCTCCAGTGAAGCTGTCTGGGCTGGGACCTTTTTTGTTTTGTTTTTTTAATGACCTCTTCAGTTTCTTCTTTTGTTATGAGTTTATTCAAATTTTCTACCTCTATTTGCATTAGTTTAGGTAGATAGTGTGTTTCTAGAAATTTGTCCATTTCTTCTAGATTTTCAAATTTGTTGGAGTACAAATTTTTCATAATATTCTGTTATGATCCTTTTTATCTCATTCAGTTCTGTTGTAATGGCACTTATCTCACTGTGGTTATTTTTATCTTCATTTTTTTCCTTTGTAAATTTTGCAAGTGGTCTGTCAGTTTTATTGATCCTCTCAAAGAACCAACTCCTAGTCTTGTTGACTGTTTCTATTGTTTTCTATTTCATTTATTTCTATTCTGATTTTTATTGTTTCCTTTTTTCTGGTGACTGTGGATGTCTTTTGCTGCTCCTTTTCTATCGGATGGAGTTGTAGGGTTAAGCTGTTGATTGGGGTCCTTTCTTCTTTTTTGATGTGTCCATTTAGTGCTATAAATTCTCCCCTAAGCACTGCTTTTTCTGTGTCCCAAAGGTTTTGATATGTTGTGTTTCCATTCTTATTTGATTCTAAGAATTTTTTAATTTCATCTTTAATTTCTTCTGTTACCTGATAGTTTTTAAGTAAGGTGTTATTCAGTTTTCATGTATTTAATTTTTTTCTTGTTCCTGTTACCAGTTTCTAATTTTATAGCGTTATCAGAAAAGATGTTTTGTATTTTTTCACTGTTGTTGAATTTATTGAGGCTTTCTTTGTGGTCTAATATGTGGTGTATTCTGGAGAATGATCCATATGCACGTAGAAGAAGTTGTACTGTGCTGCTGGTGGGTGAAATGTTTTGTATAAGTCTATGAGGTCGAGTTGATTATGTTATTTAGATCTTCTGTATTTTTGTTGAGTTTCTTACTAGTCCGTCATTGAAACTGGTGTCTCCTACTGTTATTGTAAAACTGTCTATTTCTCTTTTCAATTTTGTTAGTTTGTTTTATGTATTTTGGAGCTCTGTCACTGAGTGCATAAACATTTATTATGGTTATGTCCTCTTGGTGGATCAACCCTTTAATCATTATATAATGCCCTTGTTTGTCTCTTAAATTAGATTTTGACTTAAATCCTATTTTATCAGAGATTATTATTGACACTCCTGCTCTCTTTTGGTTACTGTTTGCTGGTATATATTTTTCCATCCTTGGTTTTTAACCTATTTATATTTTTGTGTCTAAGGTGTGTCTCTTTTAGGCAACATATTGATAGGTGATTTTTTTTTTATCCATTCTACCACTCTCTGTCTCTTTACTGGTGCATTTTAACCATTTATGTTCAGTGTGATTGATAAGTATGAATTTATTGCTGCCATTTTATTATTTTATTTTATTTGGTGTGGTGTAAATGGTTTCTTTGTTCAGTTTAATTTTCTGTGCTGAGTTCTTTTTGTTTATGGATTTTCTTTTCGTATCCTTCGTTGTTGTTGATTTTATGTTCACTGAGTCTTTTTGATTTTCTTCTTTACTCTTAAATTTATCTTTATCTTCCCAAATTTAAAACAGTCTGTTATACCTTGGTATTGCCTTGACTTCCTTTCCACATGGAAGTTCCATAATTAAACCATTCACTCCCCCTTTCCGTTCTGAAATTGTCATCGTTTACAAATTGACACCTCTGGTTCCCTATTTTCAGTTTTGCAGCTTTATTTTAATTTGTGACTTCTTTATCTGAGTTTCTATCTAGGTGATGCTGTTGTGTGTTAATCTCAGGCTTTTGTCTGATGTTGGTTCTCTGTCTGAAGGACTCGGTTTAATATTTCTTGTAAGGACGATCTGGTTTTTACAGATTCCCATAATTTCTGTTCTTCTGGGAATGTCCTAATTTTGCCATCATATTTGAAAGGCAATTTTGCTAGATATCTGATTCTTGGTTGGCAATTCTTTTCTTTCAGATTTTTATATATATCATCCCATTGCCTTCTTGCCTGCAATGATTTCTGCTGAGAAATCAGTACTTAGTCTTATTGTATGGCAATGGCAATGGACAATGGACTTGGTTTTGGTTATTGAGTGTATGTTTGTTTTCTGATGTCCCTTTGTAAGTGATTGTTCATTTTTCACAAGCTGCTCTCAGATTTCTTTCTTTGTCTTTGATTTTAGAAAGTTTGATTATGATATGCCTTGGTCACTTTCTTTTGGGGTCTACCCAGTATGAGGTTTATCGAGTTTCTAGGATGGAAAACTTCATCTTTCATGATATTAGGAAAGTTTTCTATCAATAAATCTTCAGAGATTCTCTCTGTCCTTGTTTCCTCCTCTTCTTCTGGAATACCTATCTCACGTAAATTATTCCTTTTGATAGTGCCCCACATACCTCTTAGTCTTCCTTCATTTTTCTTCATTCTTTGTTCTGATTATTCCTCAAACAAATCAGTATCAAGGGATTTGTCCTGTATTTTGCTGATTCTTTCTTCTATTACTTCAATTTTGTTTCTATGTTCTTCCATTGAGTTACCTATTTCTGATATTTTATTGTTAAATTTCTGGATTTCTAGTTGTTGTTTTCGTATGGTTTCTAATTGTCTATTTTGTCATTTTGTTGTATAGTTTTCAGAATTCTTCCAGGGTTTTGTCTGTGTTTTCCTTGATCTCTGAGGATCCTGTATATAAGTCTTTTGAATTCCTTATCAGATAGTTCTATTACCACTTCTTCCTCAGGTCTTCTGCCCCTTTATTTTGCTTACTTGTTTGAGTTATCTTATCCTATTTGTTCATATGATATTGTCTGCTGTCTCTGAGGCAGTGAGGTGTTAATTCATTTATTTATGAATTTCTTTATTGATTGTGGAGCCCTGGTGGTGCTGTGGTTAAGAGATACAGCTGCTGACCAAAATGTTGACCGTTTGAATCTACCAGCCACTCCTTGGAAACTGTATGGGGCAGTTCTCCTCTGTCCTGTAGGGTCACTATGAGTCAGAATTGACTCAGTGGCAGTGGACTTGGTTTTGTTTATTAAGTGTTTATTTGTTTTGTGTTGATTTTTTTGATTTTTGTTTTGATGTAATTTGAGTGTTGTTTCTTCTCTTTCTCTTTAGAATGCCTTTCTTTGTATTATTTTAATTGTTGTTGATTTGTGGCTCTGGTCTATGTGTGACTTTGGTAGTATCTGTTTGCTAGGCATGATTCCCTCTCACTAACGGGTATGGTGGGTCTCACTTGCATGTGAGTCCTCTGTGGTTAGGCTAATAATGTCTTCCCTTACCAGATTGAGTGGAGGTGGGAGAGCAGGTTCTTTCCCTGATACTGGGTTACTAGTGTTGGGTGGTCAGGGTCCATCCCCAGCCATTTTGGGATCACTGGGTCCTTGTAGGTTGGTGCTGGCAGTTAATGTGTTCTCCAGAGGTCAGGGCAGGATGTCTCCTTATCTTCTGTGAGGGAATGCCACCAAATAGACAGGGTAGGCCTGCTATACGTGCATGAATTGGCATCTCAGTAGGTGATATGATATCAGGGGATTTCAGTATAAGTTCAGACAGCCTTCAGGAACTTTTTGGGTATGGGGTGTGTGATGTTACAGCCAAGCTGATGTTGGATGTGGGCACTAGGATCTCCTGTTTGTCATTTGGCAGAGGTGCAGATGGGACCTGTCAGTATGTGACTGGCACTGCTGTTGAGGTGATACATCTGTCCGCCTGGTCACTGGACAGGTGGGTGGAGGGAGTGTTCTTGTAGGTCTCTCCACTGGGTGCTGTGTGTACATACCGCTAGTGCTGTGTGGTCAGGGAGAAGGTAAATAGATCATCAGTCACTGGGTGTTTGGGCCAGGCTTGTGTACAGAGGTGTGAGTAACTTGTACCTCAGGGAGAAGTTGCTGGGGGAGGGGGCTTGGCTTTGGCACACAGGTGTGAACACCTGCACCTCAGGGAGGGAGTGGTGGGTGTGGCTTTAGCAAGGGCCTCAGGGAGGAGTAATGGGCATGGCTGGGCTTGTACACATCAGCTAGGGCCTCCTGCTTCTCAGGAACGGTGTGTGGGTACGGCCAGGCTTGCACGGGTTAGTACGAGAGCCTGTGCCTCTGGGAAGGGGTGATGGGCATAGCCACGCTGTGCCCTTCAGCACGGGCCATCTGCTCCTCAGGGAGGGGTAATGGCCATGGCCAGGCTTGCCTGTATCAGCTAGGGCCTACTGAGTCTCAGGAAGGGGGTGGTGGGAGTGGCCAGGCTTGCTTATTAGCGAGGGTCTCCTCTGCCTCATGGAAAGCTGGTGAGTAGGGCCAAGCTTGCACACCTTAGCTTTGTCCACCTGTGCCTCAGGGCACACACTAATACAGATGGAAGGCAGGATGGCTGCTTACACAAGGTGAGTTCTGGTGTGGGGGCTCTAGTTTTTACTCCATGGGTTGTCTCTTTACTGGGTGGCTCCTGTAAAACGGCTAGGTGCCTCCACTGACAAGCAGTCCCTGCACTAATACCTAGCTCCCTCCCTTCTTGCACTGACCAGAGGGGCTGGAGCTCTCACCCACCCTTCTGTTTATCCCCTTTGTTGCTGTTAGGTGTTGTCAACTTTTTTCTGACTCATACTGACCCCATGCACAACAGAACACAACAGCGTCCAGTCCTGCACCATCCTCATAATCATTGCAATATTTGAGGCCATTGTTGCAGCCACTGTGTCAGTCCATCTCATTAAGGGTCTTCCTCTTTTTCACTGACCCTCTACTTTATCAAGCATGATGTCCTTCTCCAGGGACTGGTCCTTCCTGATAAAATGTCCAAAACAGGAGAGATGAAGTTTCACTGTCCTCACTTCTAAGGAGCATTCTGGCTATACTTCTTCCAAGACAGATTTGCTCATTCTTCTGGCAGCCCATGGTGTATTCAATATTCTTCACTAACACTGTAATCCCAAGACATCAATTCTTCTTTGGTCTTCCTTATTTGTTGTCCAGTTTTCACATGCATATGAGGTGATTGAAAATACCATAGTTTGAGTCAGGTGCACCTTAGTCCCCAAAATGACATCCTTGCTCTTTAACAGTTTAAAGAGGTCTTTTGCAGATTTGCCCAGTGCAGTACATCATTTAATTTTTTGACTACTGCTTCCATGGGCGTTGATTATGGATCCAAGTAAAATGAAATTCTTGACAATGTCAGTCTGTTCTCCGTTTATCATGATGTTGCTTATTGGTCCAGTTGAGAGGATTTTTGCTTTCTTTATATTAAGGTGTAATCCATACTGAAGTTTGTAGTCTTCGATCTTCATTGGTAAGTGTTCCAACTCCCCCTCAATTGTGCACTCTCTGCTTTACTCCCCCACAATTGTTCATTTCCTGTCTACACTTTCTTTTTCTCTAAGGCTCAGTGACTCCATCTGTCTCACTTGCTCTAGAGGCAACGTCCTCATGGTTCCCTAGTTTCAAAGCTATACCACTCCCACCTTCCCTCTAGGTGTGTCCCATCCCTGACTGCATTCTGCCCATCTTGTCATTTCTTTCCGAGGTTATTTGCACAGAATCTCTGCCACCATCTGTGCTGTCTTTGCAGTTGCTTTCCTGGGTTCTTCACTTCGGTTTGTTGTTCTCTAATGGCGTCCCAAAATGACTACACTGCTCCATGCCTGCAGGCAGGGTGTGGTCTATATGTGACTCTCTGTTTTCCTGCTTGACTCTTTCTGTCCGTACTCAGTTTGTTTCTTCAGCTCTCTGTTTGATGCTCTGGGATGCAAGGTTGTTTTTAGTGTCTATTTTACTTGGTTTCTCCAGTCTTTGTTTTGAGGGGGTTCTTATGGTGCATGTATCTAAGGTATCACATTGACTGGAAGTCTGCATATGATGTTCTTAATGACGAAAAAGAGAATTCCAAGAAGAGTTATACGAAAAACTGACACAAACTAAGTGCTTACTCTGTATTGGGCATTTTTTTTTTTTTTTAATCATGGTTAATCTTCCCAGCAACGTTATTCTTTGGTGAATGTATAATTTATTGTGCAAATGGGGATGTCTTTTAAGTACTAAAATGCTAAACCAGGCATGATACTGGAGCAAAAAGAGTAAATCAGAACTCTTTCATGCGAAGCAGAACACATCATCACCCCCACATATCCTACCTTTTTCATTCTGGACAATTCACCTTAGGGATTTGCTCAATAACCATCATCATCATTCATTATGGTTTAGGCCACATTCCTTTGCCAAGTGCTGGGAACAATGTTATATCCTAACCATCCAGGCCCAATGAACAAAAATAGAAAAGAGATTCTCTATCTTAACCCCCTTCTCCTATCAGTGTACTTTCTCCTAAAACAGATAGGTACTCTCACCCCTACTCTGTTGGGGTACACAGCAGGTGGTTTTCTTTTTGCATTTCTACTTCAACCCAGCAACCAAGATGGATATGTCTTTACCCACTCATATTAATTTTTATATCTTCTATCATTTCATCGGAGACCAGCCCCTCTTTCCTATGACATCCTTTGAGCTTCCTTTGGCTTATGGCCAATGGCTTCCTTCCTTCTCAGAAGGTAACTCTTCCCATTTTTTTTTCCTTGTTTTTTTTCTTTTTTTCTAGTTTATAATGGCACAAGAACTAAAGTAAGTTGTGCATTCTTTGCAAAGAGGTCGAGCTCCCTGTAGGACTAAGGATGGTAACAATCAGAAATGGATTTACCATGAAGCTAAATGGAGCTTAATTAGGCCCTGTGCCTAATTTTTCATTTGTTAATTTTGTGTTCCTTTTCTTAAAGTGTACCCCTACAACTGTAGAGGCAGCAAGCAGACCCTTAAAACTTGGATCTGCTCTTGGGAAAAATTTTTAGATCAGGAGAGAGAACGACTCAGGGAGCTTAAGTGAAATAGTCGTAACAGGCAGAACCAAGTTTTTTATTACTATTTTTATTGTGATGAAAATATACACAACAAAACATTTGCCAGTTCAACAATTTGTACATATATAATTCAGTAACATTGATTGCATTCTTCGTATCGTTCAGTCATTATTACTATTCTTTTCTAAATTATTCCACCACTATGAGAACATAAACTAAATGACTTCTAAGCAAAAACTCCTCCTTTTGTCCCTCTGTCCCACTAATAATCTTTGGTTTCTATATATTCACTTATCTCATAATAAGTGAGATTGTACAGTATTTGTCCTTTTATGACAGATTTATTTAGCTCAGGATAATATTTCCAAGGTTCATCCATATAGTGGCATGCTTCAGGACTTCACTTCTCTTTATGGCTCAGTAATATTTGATTGTATGTATATACTACATTTTGTTTATCCGCTCATTTGTTGATGGGCATTTTGGTTGTTTCTACATTTTGACTAGTGTGAAAAGTACTGCAATGAACATTGGTGTGGTTTATTTGTTTTTAAATATGTTTTTAATTGAGGTTTAATTTACATACAGTAAAATGCACAGATTTTAGGTGTAGTTTGATAAATTTTGACGTTTGTATACGTTTGTGTAGTGGTACCTGGGCAGTGCAAGTGGTTAAACACTTGATTCCTAGCGGAAAGCTTAGGAGTTAGAAAATATCCAGGGGTACTTCAGAAGACAGGCCTGGTGATCTGCTTCTGGAAGGTCACAGCCTTGAAAACCCTATGGAGCACAATTCTACTGTGTACATGGGTTTGCCATGACTTGGAATCAACTCTGTAATAACTAACAACAACATACATCTGTGTAACTGCAACCCAATCAACCTATTGAACATTTCCATTATCCAGAAAATTTCCTTGTGCTCTTTCCTCTTCCTCCTAGAAGCAACCATTACTGAACTTTGTATCACTTTAGCTTAGATTTTCCTCTTCTCCACTTCATATAACTAGCATCATACAGTATGCATTCTTTTGAGTCTGTCTGTACTCTTCTGTGGAGCCTTGGCGGCAAAGTGGTTTAAGAGTTCAGCTGCTAACACAAAAGGTTGGCAGTTTGAATCCATGGGCTAGCTGTTCCTTGGAAACCCTGTGGGTGATTTATACTTCGTCCTGTAGGGTTGCTATGAGTCAGAATGAACTTGATGACAATGGTTGTTTTTTTTTTCTTTTGGTACTCTTTTATGTCTGCCTATTTTAATTTAGCCTGATGCTTTGGAGATTCATCCTTGTTTTATGTATAAGTAGTTCATTCCATTTTATTGTTGAGTAGTATACCATCATATGAATATATTATATGATTTGTTTATTTACCTATTGATAAACATTTGGCTTATTTCCAGTATTGGGATATTTTGAGCAAAACTGCTTTGTATATGTACATACAACTCTTTTTGTGGACATATGTGTTCATTTTCATTTTGGGAAAATATCTAAGAGCAGTTGCTAAGTCTTTTGATAAATGTATATTTATCCTTTTAGGAAAAATCTGCTGAGCAGTTTTCCAAAGCCCTCATACTACTGGCAAGTTATAAGACCTCCAGTTGCTCCACACCCTTGCTAACATTTTAATTTCCCAGTCTTTTCAACAGGAGCCATTCTAGTGGATGTGTGGTACTATTTGTGGTTTTTAATTTGCATTTTCCTGGTGACTAGTGTTGTTGAACATTTTTTTTTACATGCTTATTAAACATATTTCAAATGTCTGTTAAAATATTTTGCCATTTTTTTAGTTAGTTGTCTTTCTATTATTGAGTTGTAGCAGTTCTTTATGTATTCTGGTTACAAGTCCTTTGTTAGATGTGTTTATACAGAATATTTTTTTCCCAGTCTGTAGACAGACTGAGACAGCCCTCTCATTTTTTAACAGCATCTTCTGATGAGCAGAAATTCTTAATTTTGATAAAATACAATCTATAATTTTTAAGGTTAGTGCATTATTCATCTTATTTAAGACATCTTTATCAATCTCAGTGACATAAAGATGTTCTTTCTTGATTTTGTAGAAAGTTTTTTGATTTTAGCTTTTTTGTTTAGATGTAAGATCAGTTTCAAACCAATTTTTGTGTATGATGTGAGATAGGAGTTGAGGTTTATTTTTTCCAATCAACATCCAGATTTTCCAGCACTATTTGTTGAAAAGCCTATCCTTTCCCTTTAGAAGCACAGGCAGTATCCGGGTTACGAACATCTGACTTGCATACAACCTCTAGTTACAAACCAACCCCTGTAAAAATTAAAAATTTGAGGTACATACGATGGTTCATAATAACAAATGCATGCTACTTTGAGACATGCATCAAAATATTATTATTATTACTATTGTATTATGTCAAAAATGTTTTAATGTATCTGGAAAGGTTTCTTTAACGTTTTTATGCATAGAAATGTACACTATATAATATATACTAAGACAAATATTTGACTAACTGACATTAGATATGAACCATACCTAACTATTCCAACTTTGGTACAAATTCAACTTAAAGACAAATTTAGGAATGGAACTTGTTCGTAATCCAGGGACTGCCTGTACCTTTTAGCACCTTTGTTGAATATCAATTGATCATATATATTATAGCTTTATTTCTAAAGATGCTATTATGTCTGTCTCTATTGATCTATTTATATATCCAGGCAATACTAAACTGACTTGATCTCAAGCCTAGAGATCAGTAGTGTAAATACTCCAGCTTTATTCCAGCTTTTTCAAGATTGTTTTGATGATTCTATATGCTTTACATTTAAATGACCCCTGGTGGCATAATGGTTACGAGCTTGGCTGCTACCCAAAAGGTCAGCAGTTCAAATCCACCAGCTGCTCCCTGGAAACTCTATGGGGGCAGTTCTACTCTGTCCTGTAGGTCACTATGAGTTGGAATCGACTCAATGGCAACGGGTTTTTTTTTTTGGTTTTTACATTTAAATATAAATTTTAGAATGTGCTTGCTAATGTCTATAAAAAAGTCTACTGGGCTTTTGATTGACAGCACACTGAATCTGCAAATCAACAGAAAGAATGAATATCTTTACGAAATTGAATCTTTTAATCCATAAATAATGTTATGTCCATTTAGTATATTTATTTAATTTCTCTCTGAACATTTTTGTTAAATTATAAATATCTATGATTTTTACTCTACTGTAAATAATATTTTATAAAATTTCATTTTCCAATTGTTTTCTTTCTAATGTGTAGAAATATAATTGTTTGCTATTCTTGGGACCTACCATGCCTTGTAAGATTTAGGGGATTTTTTGCAGATTTTTTTGTTTTAATTGTTCATATATAAAGCTAAAAAATTAAAACAAAAAAAAATCTGCAAAAAATCTAGTAAACTTTACAAGGCATGGTAGGTCACATGAATAACAAACAATTAATCCGAGAAGCTGGACTATATGAAGAAGAAAGTGGCATCAGGATTGGAGGAAAACTCATTAACAACCTGCGTTATGCAGATGACACAGCCTTGCTTGCTGAAAGTGAAGAGGACTTGAAGCACTTACTGATGAAGATCAAAGACCACGGCCTTCAGTATGGTTTATACCTTAACATAAAGAAAACAAAAACCCTCACAGCTGGACCAATAAGCAACATCATGATAAACAGAGAAAAGATTGAAGTTGTCAAATATTTCATTTTACATGGGTTTACAATCAACACTCGTGGAAGCAGCAGTCAAGAAATCAAAAGGCACATTGCATTGGGCAAATCTGCTACAAAAGACCTCTTTAAAGTATTGAAAAGCGAAGATGTCACCTTGAAGACTAAAGTGCACCTGACTCAAGCCAGGGTGTTTTCAGTCGTCTCATATGCATAGGAAAGCTGGACAATGAATAAGGAAGACTGAAGAAGAGTTGGTGCCTTTGAATTGTGGTGTTGGCAGAGAATATTGAATATACCATGGACCGCCAAAAGAATGAACAAATCTGTACTGGAAGAAGTACAGCCACAATGCTCGATAGAAGCATGGATGGTGAGACTACGTCTCACATACTTTGGACATGATATCAGGAGAGATCAGTCCCTGGAGAAGGACATCATGCTTGGGAAAGTACAGCGTCAGAGAAAAAGAAGACCCTTAACGAGGTGGATTGACACAGTGGCTGCAACAATGGGCTTAAGCATAACAATGATTGTGAGGTTGGTGCAGGATTGGGCAGTGTTCCATTCTGTTGTACATAGGGTCGCTATAAGTCAGAACCGACTCGACAGTACCTAACAACAACAACATGTGAACAATTATTTTGATTGTGAATAGGAGTTCACTTACTTCTTTCCAGTGTTTATGTGTTTGTTTTTCTTACCCTGTTGGACCACCGGTATAATGTTGAATGGAAGGGATGGAGCAGAAATCTTTGCCTTGCTTCTGATCTCAGAAAGAACAATATTCATTATTTTATCTTTAAAATGTGCAATACCTATAGACTTTTCATAGATGCCTTTGAGTAGCGTGAAGAGTTCTCTTCTATTACTAGTTTGATGACAGTTTTTTAATCATAAATAAATGATGCATTTTTCTTAAATGCTTTTTTTACATTTATTAAAATAACTATGTGAACTTCATTATTCTGTTAATGTGGTCATTTATTTGATTTTTTTAAGCATTAAACCAACTTTACCTTCCTTGGATATATTCCATTTGGTCATGATGTATTATTTTTTAAATATATTGGAAGTTTTGATTTGCTAATATTTTGTAATTTTGTATATGTTTTTGTGGACTATTGATGTGGAATTTTCTCTTCTTTTAATGTCCTTGTTAGTTTTGATATCATGATTGTGCTGGCTTCATATAATGAGTTGGAAAGTGTTCTCTATTTTTTGAGTTTGTGCAAGATTGATATTGTTTCTTTCCTAAGTGATTGATGATATTCACCAATAAAATAATCTGGTTCTGGCATTTTCTTTGTGGAAAGGTTTTTAGTTGTAACTTTTAAAAAGTAGATATAGGGCTATTCAGATTTTATTTCTTCTTGAGTCAATTGTGCAAGTTGTAATTTTCAAATAATTTATCCTTTTCACCTAAGTTGTCAATTTTTTTAACATAAAGTTGTTCACAGCATTCTGATGCTCTTTTATTATCCCTTTAATATCTGTAGGATATGCAGTAGTGCCCTGTTCATTCCTGATATTATTTGTATTTTTCTTAGTCTAGCTAGAGGTATACAAGAACCAAATTTTGGCTGTGTTGATTTTCTCTATTTCATTGATTTCCAATTTGATCTTTACTCTTTCCTTCCTTCTACTTAATTTGGGTTTAATTTATTATTTTTTTGCTTCTTATGATGGAAGCCTGAATCACTGAGTTTGAAAATTCTTTTTTTAGTTTAACAGTTATGGCATAAATACTCCTTTAAGTACTGCTATAGATGCAACCTCAAAATCTGGATTTGTTGTATTTTCATTACCACTGTGTTTGAAATATTTTCTAATTGGCTCTTGTGTTTTTTTTTTCTTTAATGCATGTGTTATTTAGATGTGTTGCTTACTTTTGAAATATTTGTGCATTTTCTAAATGGCTTTCTATTATTTCTAATTTCCTTGTGATCAGAGAACAGATTTCTGTATGATTCAATTTTTTTGTTGAGATCTGTATGTCCCAGTATATTGTCTGTCCATGTGGAAGTTCCATTTGTACTTGAAAATAATATATATTCTGCTGTTTTTGAGTACAATGCTTTATAAATTTTAATTAGGTAAAATCAGTTGACAGTGTTATTCATATCCTCTATCATTACTGATCTTTATCTACTTTTCTATTAACATCTGAGGGTGACATTAAATTATTTAACTATGATTGCACATTTGTTTCTGTTTAATTTTGTCAATTTTTGCTTCATGTACTTTTATGCTATGTTAAGCACATACATCCATTGACCCTTTTAGCCTTGTGAAATTACTTTATCATTGATGACACTAGGCTTTGTCTTGATGTCTATGATGCTTGATATTAATATAGCCACATCAGCTTTTGTATGCTTAGTGTTTGCATGGTTAACTTTTCTAGTCTTTCAACTTTCAATAAGTCTTTGCATTTTTTTTTACTGTGGTAAAATATGCATAGCAATACATTTGCCAGTGCAACAATTTTTAAATATATAATTCAGTGACATTATCATAAGATTATAATATTCATGATGTACAATCACTGTCACTATCCTTTTCCAACTTGTTCCATGACCATTAACATAAACTCAGTATCCTCTAAACAGTAATTCCTCCTTCCCCCTCTCTGCCATCCTTGGAAAACTGTAATAAGCTTTAGTTTATATATTTGCCTATTTATATGAGTGAGATCATAAAGTATTTGTC
Organism: Trichechus manatus latirostris; assembly: GCF_000243295.1. Taxonomy (NCBI): domain Eukaryota; kingdom Metazoa; phylum Chordata; class Mammalia; order Sirenia; family Trichechidae; genus Trichechus; species Trichechus manatus. The sequence goes on along the minus strand of NW_004443974.1, from coordinate 20,006,876 downwards.
CTTTTGTGATGCATTTATTTTTAAAGTGCATCACTTACTTGTTTTATTAACTTTTTATTTACACACACATAAATATAGATAGTATCTATTATCATTTAATTTTTTTCTGATCATTTTGAAAATAAGTTGCATTTGTCTTGTCCATTTTCCTTAATATATCAGTGTATATTCCAAAAAATAAGGATATTCTACATAACCACAGTACAGTTATCAAATTCATTAAATTTAACCTTAATAATACTTTCATCTAATCTACATTTTATATCCCGGTTATGTCATTTGTCCCAATTATATACTTATGAGTATGTTTTTCCTATCATAACAGGGCTCTGTCTAGTGTTATATATTAATTGCATTTACTTGTCAGATCTCTTTTATCTCCTTTAATATGGAATAATTGTCAGCCTCTTTTGTCACTTTTTAAAGAATACAGGTCATTTCCTCAATTTGTCTGTATCAATTTCCTCACGAATAGGTTTGGACTATGCATCCCTGATCTGAATATTGTATAGGTGTTACGTGTTGTTTGTCCTTTGCACGGTGCTATCTCTGACAGCAAATGATATTTGTTTGTCAATCATTGGTAGCTTTGATCACTGGACCAACATATTGTCCAGTTTCTCCACAGTATAGCTACCATTTTTATTCTTGCAACTAAGTAATCTGTAAGAGATATTTTAAGGCTGTACGTATATCCTGTATTTCATGAAATTTGCCCTGCTAGGTCTAGCATCCATTGATGTTTCTTTTCAGTGATGGCTTAACAATGGTGAATTTCCCATTCTACCACTCCTTCCACATTTATCAGTCAGCACTCTGAAGCAAGGAAGAGTCCCTGTCCCGCCCCTCCAATTTATCTGTCATCTATCAATTCATTGATCTATCATATTCACAGATTAATGGATTCCTATATTATTCAATGGGCTTTAATTGATTAATGTTATTTATTTTGATGTTCAGATTATCCCAGATATGGCTAGTGGTGCCTCTTCAAGCTGGGTCCTCTCTTTTTGACATACCCCCATCATTTGAAAAAAAAAAACAAACTTTCTTACTTTCTGGCACAATAAGATGTTCTAGGTTTATTTATATTTTCCTTGCCTCAGTTCGGGAATCATCCATTTCTCCAAGGATCCCTGATTCCTTTGATCTTTCTAAAGAGAAATGGTATTTAGAAATCAAGATCTGGATGCTAGGTGTGCTCATTGCTATTGGAGTGTTATTACTTCTAGGCCCTTTCATGAGGACAGACAGAATGTGAATACATTAGCCCTTTTGTCCTTATAAAATTACCTTATATAATCATTTATACAGACACCTCCAATTCCAAGACAATCTCACAGGTTCATCTGTGCCTTCCTCCATTCCATACTTGTATCTCCCTTCTTCCTTCTCTCTTTAGTTCCCCAATATATCAACACAGTTATTCACTGTCCAGTATAATATACATAAAATATTTCCAAAATTGCCACTCCCATACCATTGAAAAAAATTACAAAAAAAATACAGGATTTATTTGAAGCCCCCTCTCGACCTCTGCTGAAGGTATATAGCCAAAGTACTGTGACCAAAGCTACTAATATAAGTTCTTTTTTTTTTTTTTTGTAACCCCTTCAATGTGGTTCTCTATTATTTCAAAATATAGTTCGGTATATTTATTTCAGTTTACGTTCAGTTCTGGAGTCCCCTATCCTTTTAAGTTTCATTTTATATTACGAATATATAGAACGTTTAACATGCCTCCAAAAGTCAAAATTATACAAAATAGTTGTTTAAAGAAGTGTCAATCCTTCCCTATCCTTTCCATACCATTACTCCCCACTCCAAACTCCTTGTTAACCTGTTGAAAACCTGTTGCCATCAAGTCGATTCTGACTCATAGCAACCCTACAGGACAGAGTAGAACTGCCCCATAGGATTTCCAGGGAGCAGTTGGTGGATTCCAACTGCTGACCTTTTGGTTAGCAGCTGTAACTCTTAACCACTGTGCCACCAGAAACTCCTTGTAGAAAACCAGTTTCATTCTCTGGTTTATTCTTGTGTTATCTTGAAGATGTATTACATTTGTTTTCTTTTTCTTTTCTTTCTTGCACAAAAGGTATATTTTCCTATGTATATTTACCTTACTCTTCACTTAATATATTTTGGAAGTCACTTTATGTAAATTTATGAAGCTTATTCGTTCTTATTTATAATAGAACATTACTAGATTGTATGGTTGTCCCATAGTTTATTCAATCAGTCTTCTATAGTTGAGTGTCTTAGTACTTTCCAATATTTTTGCAATGACAATAATACTGCAGTGAATAACCTTGTGCACTTGTGTTTTCATGTTTTTGGAGATTTATCTTCAGGAAGGAGTCCTAGAGATAGGATTTCTGGATTGAAGTGAAACATGTATACGTTAAAAAGATACTCAAATTCTTCTCCATATAGTATGGCCCATCTTGCATTCTAGCCAACAATATTTAAGAGTGCCTGTTTGCCCACAGCCTTGCCAACATAGTTTTTTGTGAATCTGGTGGGTGAGAAATGACATGTCAGTATACTGTTAATTTGCATTTTAATGAGTAAATTGTTCATTTTCTCATATGCTAAAAGCCATTCTTAAATCATCTTTCATAAATTGTCTGTTCCTGCTTTTGTCCATTTTCCTACAGTATTTCTAGTCTTTTCCCTTCTCAATTTTTAGTTCTTCATACATTGAGAGGTTAACCCTTTATCTGTGATATATGTTGCCAATATTTTCTTCCAATTTGTCATCTGTCTTTGGCTTTGTTTATGATACAAATTTTAAGGCAGAAGAGTTGTAAAAATAGTAGGTTCTCACCTATCCTCCTCGAAGCTTTCCTTTATGTTAACATCTTATGTATTCATAGAACAACTAAGAAATTAACACAAATACAATAGTATTAACTAAACTATAGGTTTTGTTATAATTTTTACAAGGTTTTCACTAACGTCCCTTTTGTCTTTCAGGATCCAAACCAGGGCCCCACTTTGCATTTAGTTGTCATATTTTCTTATTCTACTTCAATCTTTGATAGTTCAACAATCTTACCTTGTCTTTCATGACCTTGGCACTTTTGAAGGTTACTGGTTAGTTATTTTGTAGATGTCATTTAATTTTTCTCCTGATTTTTTCTTAATTAGTTTGTGATTAATTTGAGGTTATATATTACTGGAAAAGATACCACAGAAGTGATGTGCCCTTCTCAGTATATCAGAAGGGAGTTTGTAGTATCAGTCCGTCTTATTACTAGTGATGTTAACCTTCATCATTTGATTAAGGTGGTATCTTTCAAGTTTTTCCACTGTAAAAGTACTGTTTTTTCCTGTTGTAATCATAAATAGTATTTGTGGGAAATACTTTGAGACTATACAAATACCCGATTTCTGCTTACCTTTGGGCCATTGGTGGAGCTTGTCTGCAGCAATTACTGTGGTATTCTGATGGTGATTTTCAATTTACTTCATTTCTTCTACATATTTTAGTTGATATTCTTCCAAAGAAAGAATTGTTGCTTCTCTCCAAGTGTATTTATTCAATTATTTATATAATAAATATGGATTCATGGATATATATTTTATTCTTGAAAATCATTACTGTAACTTATTTCATTCTCAAGTTGTTTCAACTTTGGCCTTTGGGAGATCTTTCAGGCTGACTTCTATGTCCTTTTAACATACACCCATTTTGTTTGTTTGTTTAGCACTGTCTTACTTTGGTACCACCAGATGTTCTAGACTCCTTTTGTATTATTCCTGCCCCATGTATGGAATCAATAACTTTCTTCTGATTGGAAAATGATATTTACAAACCAAGATCTGGTTGCTAGGTATATTTGTTGCTACTGAGGTGTCACTGCTTTTAGTCTTTTTCACTGGATAGAGCTAAGAGACTGTGCGACTGGGGCTCCTTAAGAGAGATATTTGTGTATAGTAATCCCTACATATACAAACATCTATATTTATTTCTGTATTTATAGATTAATAATATATTAAACAAAAGCCATGAGACCATACTAATGCCTCTGAATTTAGCCTAGCACTACAGACTCTGCTAGCCTTCCTCTTTTTTCTTTCTTTGACGGTGGGAAAGTGTCTCTAATCATTTAAAATGTACTTAAACATATTTGTTGAACCCTCGAATACATATAGTTTCAGAATTGCTAAAGCATACCCCTATGAGAAATAAATTTACCTACTAGAATACAATGTTTATGTACAGTTCTTTTTGTCTTTATAGCCTCTCAGTATCCAGTGAAAACACTGTTTTTTAAAGGTACTTAATTCAGCTTCTTTCTTCCCCACACTCTTTGGTGTGGTTATGTGATTAATTTGTAATAGAGTTAGATTGTTTGTCACAGTGTGCATTCTATCTTTCCCCACAAGCCGGTTGATTTTTGTTTTAATTTATATACAGAAGAAAAGCAATTCTTTGTGGTATACAGTTCTATGGGTTTTGTCAAATTCACAGAACCATGTATCCACTACTGTGGAACAGTCTCATTATCCCAAAAACTCGCTCTTGCTTCCCCTTTTTAGTCAACTCTCCCCAATTCAACCCCTAGAAACCGTTGATCTGTTTACTGAACCTATAGTCTTTTCTTTTTACAGCATTACTTAAATGGAATCATACAATCTATATCATTTCGTGCCTAGCATCTCTTACTTAACAAAATGCATTTAAGATTCATCCACATTGCATTTAAGATTCATCCACATTACTATGTTACTAAAGTAAAAAAGCCATGTGTTACTTTGTGTTACTGAGTTGTAGCCCATTATATGGATATACCAGTCTGTGTATCAGTTCATCAGATGAAGGATCTCTGGGTTGTTTTCCATCTGGGGTTATTTTTAATAAAGTTGCTATAAACATTATGTACAGATTTTCATGTGAACATAAATTTTCATTTTCCTTGGATAAATACCTAAGGATGGGATTGCTAGGTCGTATAGTAGATGTTTAACTTTATAAGAAACTTCTAAACTGTTATACAAAGTAGCCATGCTGTTCTCCATTCCAATCAGCAGAGTTCCAGTTGCTCTGCATCATTGTGAGCAATTGATTTCGTATTGCCAGGTTTTAAGGTTGTTGTTTTATGTTGTTTCGTTGTTATTTTTTGCCATTGTAATGGAGGAGGAGTATCCATCTTTTTACAGTATATGACATATGTTACACTGAGCAGACTCTGGATTCTGTTATTTCCCATGGGAGAGAGTTGAGTGTTGGTCTAACAGACAGTTAAATGGCTGGCAGATCACCTTGATCTTGCAGAGACTTGGTTTCAAATTTTGTTGGTATGGTTCTATTTCAGGTTTGCTTTTAGTCTAAAGCAAATTTCATTACAAGATGTGATTTTCACTCTTCAGGTATGTCCTTCTGGAGATTTAATGGAAAAGTTAAGGTGTTTACCCAGCTCCTCTGACCTTGTGGGTTCATGCTAGTCAGCCCTTCCATCCTCGGATCTGCTGTTTTACCCTGAGCTGTTTGGAGTCTTGCCCTGTGCGTGTGCAATTAGGAGTCATGCAAACATTTTGAGAAACATTTTTATGCAGTGTTTTGGATTCCCCATTTTGTGGCTCCATCCTTTCAGAGAGTTTCTCCCTCATTTTATCATTTCTCTGGCAATCCTAGACTCAGACAGCTGACTGACTCCTCAGTCCATTAAGATCACTCTTTTCTTCTTGAGTTCTAGCCCTTGCTCTGGAAAGAATGGATGGTGTCCTCACAGGAATAGTTGTATAGATATGGGTCTCACTCAGTGTGATTACTTCCTTGAAGGGATGGACCTTTCTACTTCCTGCCTAATGTCAATCACTCTCCAGGGCTTCTAAACACTTTTTAAGAAATACTTCAGTTGAGATTTTTAATTGTTATTGACAAGAAGGTTAGTATGGTACAAGTTACTCCAACATTATGTGAATCCAGAAGCCCAGGGCCAAGATTTAATTCCAGTTGAGCTGATTCCAAAGTATAGGCACTTTCCATTATACAGTATCCTACCTACTATGACTGGTACCCCTAGTTTTAAGGAATTAGTGTTATTATTTTCTGGTCAGTTTTCAAAGTTAAGTTACCAGAAGATGCCTGGTGACCTTCTTGGAGTGTATTAATAAGCTAATAGCTTGTCTTGAATGAATTGATTGGTAATTTCAAGGCACAACCACTTGGATTCTTTTCTCCTGGCTTGTCCGATCTCACTGACCTCATGATGATTTATCTTTTGGTAAAGCTGTCTGCTGCTTTTATGTGCTTATATCCAATGTCTGAAGCTAAAGGGCACCATATCTTCCCACTTCTAAAGATATTACGTATTGAAGTCCAAAACTAGTTTCTAAAGTTTTAAAGTCTAATAGTTTCTACCTGATACTGGCTCTTACATAGACATTCTTTATGTTCATACAAATTAATTTGAAGACCTGGAAAATATATGGTAAATGTATGGGAAAGAATTCATGGAAAAAAAAAAGTGAGATTATTTGCTTACTCTTTCAAATACCCCAAGGGCAAAATACCAAACTAATTGATTATTTTTCCTCATAATGTTTGAAATGGAAAAAGAATTAATCTGATTTTGGCAATTGTCAGCAGAGTTATTTCATGCCTTTATATATTGCATCCAGTCAAAGTGTTTGGTATGAGTGATATAATAGATTATAAAGGTGTGTTCCATTTTTAGAGTACTCAGTATATGAGAATTTCACTTCTAGTTGGTAACTTTAAGCATGGTTACTCACTTTATGAAGCATTATTTTTTTAACACAGGTTTTGTTTAAGTGATCTTCTAATATATTTAAATAAAATACAAGTTTGCTTTGCCAGACTTCTACCTAAGGTTTCAGGGGGAGGCCTAAGTTTACTATAATCTGTAATACCAGGCCATGACCATGTCTCCTGTCTGCAAACTTGTTATTATATTTTCAAGATATTGAAACTGATTACAGTGGTTTTGTCCATGATTTTTTAATTATCAATGATCTCCTTCTTAAGATCCCTAGCTCATTTAATCTCATTTTGGCAGTTAAAATTTAAGTGATAATTGCTTTTGTAATACATTTTCAGTGATGAGAGATGCTGTATCTACTGATTTTTTAAGGAGCTTAATATTGGTGGGTGCGTGTGTATAAAATAGAAAATGGGGAGAAAAGCTGAAAAGATAAAGAAAAATAGAAGAAAATAACATAGAAATTAGGATGTTAGTTGGTGAGGGCTTGAACCAGCGTTAATTTTCTAGAAATATAAACAAAGTATTATTGAAGACAATTAAATTAAGAAATAAAAGAATATCCAATAAGATTCAGTAGCTGAATAAAAATGTGTGGAGTGGGGCAAGAGGAGGCAATTTGGTAAGAAAGATGGTTGTTGGATAAGGAGGATAACTAGAGAAAAATACAATTTGAGATAAAGAATGGTAGTTTAGGATTATGGCCAGGGATATGCATATTTGGGATTCATTCTCATAAAAGTGATAGATGAAGTGTTGAGAGTGGGTAAAATGGGCTTAGCCATCATCTGTAATAGTGCAAAGTGTGTTACGGTAATACAGTGGTGCAAATTTATAGAAACATTTTGTCTTAAAATATTTTAGCATGATTTATATCCCTGAGTACATTTCTGTATAAGAAATTGACCTCTTTTTTTCTAGCAATTTGAAACTCATGTATATTAACCATGGATACAGTCTTTCAGATTTAAAAAGGAAAAAATCCCTTGGGTTTACTCTGGGGCTTGCTTATTACCATTTGGTTAAAAGCGAAAAGTTAAGCAGATTTAATATGAGGCCTTTGATTGATTCAGGAGTCTCTCTCTAGTGAATTGCTCACTTGGTTAGGATTTCTTTTTTCTCTGATTTTATTACTGACTACCACAGCGACTTGCAACCAGAACTTCTTACCTTTTAATATACTGTCTCTATTGACATATTATGGTTTATGACTAGAAGACAAAAAAACAGTTGTTTCATTTTAGAGGAATTTTTTCCTCATTCTTCTTTGTGGTCATGATCTCTGGCATTTCCCTTGTTAGTGTACCGGTGGAAAATGGAAATGTTTTAACCCCCTTTAGCCCTCAGATGTGCTGTTTTCCTCTGTGGTACATATTTATCTATTAAATTAATTGGGTATCCAAAAAAATTTTACACACACAAATTTGCATTTCCAACGCCTGTTAAAAAGTAGAAAATCTGATACTTCTCTGTGTTAGTTATCTACTGCTTAAAAAAATAGTATTTTCTCTCAGTTTCTGTGGGTCAGGGGTCAAGACACACTTCAGCTCTGTTCTCTGGTTCAGGGTCTCTCACAAAGCTGTACTCAAGGTGTCTGCTGGGGATGCAGCCATCTTGAGGCTCCGCTGGAACAGTATCTTCCCGTGGTTCTTGCCAGGATTCAGTTGTTCATGGGATGTTGCCACATGGGCCTCTCCGTAGGGCAACCTATGACATGGCAGTTGCTTTCATCGTAGCAAAAGTGAGAAGAGCCCAGGAAAGCACTAGCAAGACAAAAGTCAGTCTTTTGTCACCTCACCTTAGAGATGATGTGCTTCACTTTTGCTGTGTTTTATTCACATTGAAAGCAAGTCACTAGGTCCAGGTCACACTCAAGAGGAGGGGATTACCCAAAGGCATGAATACCTAGGGCAGCCAATATAGAGGTTGTCTATCACTCACTAGTCCTGAGTTTTCACAGCACAGCAATTTGTTAGAGCCGAGTTCTGACTAGCTCTCTATGAGCAGGTCATATACTTGCTGATTTAGTCCTCTTAACCTATGCAAGTTCCTTGCTGGGATTCCATATACAATTGAGTTTGTGGTCTCTCTTTATTGTCATTGTCACTCTCTTTCTTGAAGAACCATTTGTTCCACAATTCCAAATTCTTTGCCTTGTGGAGACTAAATAACCACTTGGAATCAGAGTTTTAGACTTGGAAGATTTAATATAGACTACAAACCCATTGCCATCAAGTCGATTCTGACTCATAGCAATCCTATAGGACAGAGTAGAACTGCCCCATAGGGTTTTTGACCCTATAGGACAGACTAGAATTGCCCCATAGAGTTTCCAAGGAGCGGCTGATGGATTTGAACTGCTGACCATTTGGTTAGCAGCTGAGTTCTTAACCACTATGCTGCATACAGATCAGTTGTTTAAAATAGACAGTTTGGTTTTCCAGAAGTTCTCTAGAAATTCCCCAAATTTGGATTCAAATTTTATTAATGTAGTTATTTTAATTATTTAAGAACTGTATAAGGCAATATACTAGATTCTTACATAGAAGTTGTCACACTTAGAAGCTAACAGAGACTAATTTGTATTTTCTGCATAAACTTCTACTTTGCACATGCATTTGAATTTTTCTAAATGTGTTGTTAATTAGAAGTTTGTGACACTGCACTGGTCTTTTTTAGAAAAAACGAGGACTATGCTTGTTTGGTTCTGTAAAATTGTACGTGACTGCTCAGTGATGTGAAACAAGGTCTTCATGAAATCGCGCGACTAAAATGAAACGTGTGAATAAATTGATAATGAAGCAAATGTAACACTGCAACTTTCATTTATCTCCTGTGATTTCACGTTAGTTTCATCAGAACAGATATGTTTTCATTGACGGACTTAATAATAAATAAATTTTTAAAAATGCGAACTTATTTATTTACATTACTAAAATGCTCCTTTTAGGTCAATTGGGGCATTGTTGAGATTTCACTTGAACAAAGGATTTCACTGCTACAAAAAAAAAAAAAAAAAAGCAAATAACAACATTGAAACCTGCTCTTGATAAATTTTCCTTTGGGTTAAACAGACTTTAGCAAAAGACATCTCTAGTAAAATCTTCATTATTCATAATTAAAATAATAAAAGAGCCAATTAGAATCAAAGCTTACTTTTTTATGATAGCTACCAATAATGTTTAAAATAAAGATTTTGAGATGTAGCAATATTCTGAAGTATTATTTTCTAATTATCCAAGATTTAAGTATGTGTAATGTAGTTTTCATATTGAAGAGGTTATCTGTAATCCAGATGTATTGATTATATTCATTGACCAGTATATTCAATGAACTCAAATTTTCTATTCCCTGACCACATATATTAGAGACTTTCTTTTATATAAACACTAGCACGATAACATGTGTGAATATTAGTTTATTTACCATGAGTCTTTCTCACTATTTTTAGAATATAACTTAAATGATGACAAATACAAAACAATGACAAATATAAAAACGTAGGCTTACTACCTACTGGCGTTCCTCTTGTTAGATTTTTTTCACTCCATTTGGAATTTAGTAGAGAATTGTGGCAGCTATGGAAGTAACTGTGTTACCAAAGGAAATGAGTCATATTTGTTTTAAGACTACATTATAACCTGTATCAACTTGAAGGATATTTATGACTTAAAAGACAAAAGAAATACGTGAATACTTTATCTTGTGTCTGAGCATTCATGAAAAGTTTCCTGTCTTTAAACACAGACACATTGAGTTTACAATCTAACTTTTTGGTGTAGGAGTTTCTGTTGTATAACTGTTTTGATAATACATTTTATAAATACATCTGAAATTTTGCCAAATTTAGAATTATTTTTATTGAGGTATAATTAACACACCAAGATCAAAACCCATTGCTGTCAAGTTGACGCTGACTCATAGTGATCCTATAGGACAGAGTAGAACTGCCGTATAGGGTTTTCAAGGTTGTAAATCTTTATGGAAGCAGACTTACATATCTTTCTCCCATGGAGCAGCTGGTGGGTTCAGACCACTGACCTTTCAGTTTGCCGATGAGCGCTTAACCACTGAGCCACCAAGGCCCCTTAATTAACACAGATATATGATTATTTTGAATTATTCATATTCTAGAAGATTAAATTACATAAAATTATTCAAGTCTGGAGTTTTGATGTGTCCTATGTGTGAAAAACTGAGCTATTGGTAAAATACTGAGATCCCAGGCGTTTATGTTTGTTTGCCTAAGATCTCATAGTCATTTTTTAAAAATAGATAACAAAACACTTGTTATTTCAACATTTTTTACATGTAAAATTCAGTGACATTAATTTCATTCATCATGTTGTATAACTGTCTCCACTAACCATTTCTAAATTTTTCCATCTTCCTTAATAGAAACTCAGTGTCCCCTAAGGAATGACTTCCCGTTTTCCTCTTTCACCCCTGCTAACCACTTTGTATGGATATACACTTACTTGCCTATTCTAGATGTTTCATATAAGTGGGCTTATACAATATTTGCCCTTTGGTGACTGACTTATTTCACTCAACATAACATTGTCAAGGCTCCTCCTTCTTGTAATGTGTATCAGAACTTCATTTCTCTTTATGCCTGAGTAATATTACATTGCATGGCTATACCCCATTTTGTTTATCCATTCATCTGTTGGTGGACATTTAGGTTGTTTCCACCTTTTGGCTATTGTGAATAATTCTGCAATAGACATTGGTATACGAGTATTTGTTTGTGTTCCTGCTTTCACTTCTTCTGGGTATATACTAGAAGTAGAATTGTTGCATCATATAGTAATCCTATTTTTAACTATTTTCCACAACACCTACACCTACAGCATATTACAATCCCACCAGCATTGTATGATGGTTCTGATTTTTCCACATCCTTACCAACACTTGCTGTTTCCTTTGCCCATTTTTTGATTGGATTGTTTGTCTTTTTGTTAAGTTGTAAGAGTTCTTCATATAATCTGGATAGTCAACACTTATGATTCCCCCAAGTTTTCTTTTATTCTGTAGGTTGTCTCTTTGTTGATAAAGTCCTTCTATGTACAATCTTATAGCCATTTAATGATAGAAAAAGAATTTTTCCTGATTCTCAGGCAAATCCTTTAAGAAAAGTGAATACTTGTCTAGGCCAGGTCAGCACCTCTGTTAGTTCCCCAGTAGCACCTGAAGCTATGGAAACCCTGCCAAGAAAGCCTGTGGCTCCCCTCTGATTCTAGAATTTTTGTAGACTCTGCCTCCCATCATCTGCTTAAATCCTCCTCACTGTCACCTGGTACGGTATCCTTAGATCTTATCCTGTACTCAGATTATCTTATCTTTGTACCCAGATTCCCACTGTCTCTCTCAGGGCAGATGCTTGGCCTCACAGGCTTTGTACTGCATCCCTCCAGGGGGTACCATTCACAAAGACTACAACATGAATGATGTCCCCTGACACTGTGCAATATTCAACCTGTACACTGGCATCATCCTTTAGCTTGATTGTATGGACCAGTTGTTGGGATGGTCTTCTTGCCTTTTGAATCTTCCCAGGGCTCTGCCTTTCACGCTATCCTTCACATTCCTTAACTCCACTGCAATTTATAGCCTACAACACATGCCTTAGCATTAGCCTTCAAGATACCATCACCCTGACCCTGCTTCTCTGATATGGAGAAATCAGAATTGTGTTCTGTATTCTTTCTCCTATATCATACTAAATATGTTTACTTGGCATTAAAAAAATATTGACAATAATACACTCCAACCTCTCAGGGATATTGTGATCATTAGTAGTGCAATGTATGGTGAGTAATTGGTATTCAATAAATAGTAATCATTATCATTCTTTTAGTATAAATAATTAGCATTAGATTCTTAATTTCAATAGTACTGTTTATGTATGAATTGATACAATAATTATAAAAAAATCTTTGTTCTTTATTATAGCAGGTGCCACACACAACTGAAGAATTTTTGTTATCCTAATTGAGTTACTGTATGTTCTGGAAAGTAGTTAAATTACATAACCGAAAAAAATCCTGCAGTTCAGTTTTTCACAAATTCAGACAATGATTTCTCCCCTAATTAGACCACATTGATGAGAGAGACATGAAAATTACCTGTATGAAGGAAGTACAGTAACTGTACTTAAGGAACATGTTTTGGGATGCTACATTGGGAGCTATACTACAGCTGCTACCAGGCTGTGGTTTCTTGTGTGTTGGCTTTCTTTTATTGGCTTCGTACTTCTGGGTCCCTGTTTCTTTCTTTCTTTTTTTTTTTTTTTTTTTTTTTTTTTGTGTGTGTGTATGCTATGCCAGCTTACATCCAGCTTCAGCTTACAGCTTTTTCAGAATGAAACTCATGGTGTGATGCTTCCAAGAATTTTTCTATATTTGTACGTACAAAGTTGCATGAGTATTTGTGTTTGAATTATTGAGTTCCCTGCGTATAGCAAGTGATCAGTAATGATCCTTTAATAGATTTGGAGAACCATAAAACCATGTTTTCATCTGAGCCCTGGTGGTGCAGTGGTTAAGTGCTTGGCTGCTAACTGGAAGGTCTGCAGTTCAAACCCACCAGCTGCTCTATGAGAGAAAGATGCGGCAGTCAGCTTCTGTAAAGGTTTACAACCTTGGAAACACTATGGGGCAGTTCTACTCTGCCCTATAAGGTCACTATGAGTCGGAATCGCCTCAATGGCAACGGGTATAGGAAAGTCGTAACCCAAAATTCTAGGGCTATGCATATGAATTTTCTTCAGAATAAAGAATGCAGAAAGTGCATAGAGAAAGATCAATCTTGAATTTAAAGATAATAAATGGTTTAATGCAAAATATTGAAGGTGCGTATTCGTCTTTACGGTTGCATACTTTTGGATTGCCCATGGCAATGGTTTTCTGCTCCTCTTTTAACCTGCAGCCTCCCATTTTTACCCAATTTCATTCTTATTTCCAGTTTATAAAAAGTGTAAAATAGAGCTCCTTTAGCTGAAGCCTCATCTTCTTGGATCCCCCTCAAGCTTTTTGCTGCATCCCCAAGCTCAGCTCAGCTACGTGATTTTGGAATACTCCATATCCAACTCTTCTTGGTCAATCGAAGTATTGAAGAACCATCAGATAATTAAAGCTGTATTTCGTTCTGTCTGCTGTATGCTCAGAATTACATTAGATTCTGTACAAAATACAAATTATAAAACCTAGTTACCTCTCTCCAGGTGTTAATTTAAGAGACAAGATAAACATATGAAATGAGAGTGAACAATCAAGGCAGTTGATAATTAAGTATAAATACACTGCTGTTCTGGGGTCTGTTGCTATTGCTAATGTTTACGCATGTTGCAAAGCCCCAGTTAACAGGTACCAACTAACATGTATTCAGTAGTATCAGACGTGTTTCTTGTCTTCTCCAATTTTACTCTCACGACAAAATAGCTGTATTCTCACCCTGCTTTTGTAGAAAAAGAAGCTGAGGTTTAGAGAGGTTAAATGCCTTTCTCATATTCACACAGAGTTGAGTTTTGAATCCTGCTAAGCCCATACTCTGAATTATTACACCTTATGGGCATTCAGGGTAGCTCATACATGCGAGTATAGAAGGACTTGGTCTCTGGGCATGGCTATAGGAATGCATCTCTTTGGATTACAGCATTGAAGGCAGAAGTTAAAATAAAAATAACTGTGCTGTAAGGCCACACATGAGACATAATAAAAATACCAAATTAATTGAATAATCATTTATATTTTGAAAAGCATCTTCATATAAATTATCATAGATATGAATTTATCATGACAAGCCATTGAGTTGTTATACATATTGCCTTACCCATTGGAAAGATTGAAAAAAAAAAAAAACTACCAAAAGACATCAAATAACTGCTTGTATACTACCAAGCTAGAGACAGATCTGGGAATAGAACTTAGCATTCCAAACACCTTTTCATTGAAGTTTTCTTCAGAATTGGGAGGCATAATTTTTTTAAAAAATGACATTTGGATGGACTTCTTGGATATTTTCATTAACAGCAATTTTTAAATCTAAAACAATGATCTCCCTTGTCGAATGAGTATTAGAGGAGAACAGAACTTTAATTATACACGTACATGGAACTTTGATTCATACTTTTTAATTTTTTAGGAATCCATCAAATGCCCCTGGAACTAAACTTGAACTTCTTAACGTTTAATCATGTTCTCCTTCAATGGCAATTGCAGAGGAATTCAAACCTGCTTGCGTGACACATGGTGGCAATCACCTAGACAACAGTAGTGACAGGCAGTCTTTAGATCCTTCTGGTCTATTAATTCTCGACTGTTAAATAATTAAAACTTTTCTCCCTTTGCTCAAATTTTCAGAAAGATTACACCTCAGTCACATTTTGAATTCTTGGTCATTATAGGTAGGAAGAGAGAGGGTGAAGAAACGATCAGGAAGAGATGTGTGGTGGCCGAGTAAGAGACCCTGGTGACAAACCTGGGCAGGTTGAGTTTCTAGGGATATGGAGAAGATGAAGAAGTCAGAATATAGACGGTGGGTGGGACCCTTCATCTCTTCACTGTGGTCACTTGAGCGTTTCTCCACCCGTGGAGAAATGATCCTTTCTTTGGCTCACACCATGTGTAGTCATTCCCACTCTTTTTTGATATCCAGAGGCAATCATTTTGTAAATGAACACAGCCTATTGGGGCAGTGGAGCAGCCAGCACAGCTGCAGGGTTGAAAAACTGACTGCCTGAAGGGCTGATATTTTTGTTGGGCTACTTAGTATTAAATACCATGCGTTGCTGACACTCATAAAACTATCCCCCTTACATCCTTTCTGGGAGTAGGCAAACTATAATGATTAATACATTGCAACATTTTTACAACATTGATGAAACTTCTCCAGAAGATGTTAGTCAGTGCAGATTATTGCAGAAGCAAAGCTGACTTCTGAAGAGAATTCAGAAGTTGTAGAAGGTTAAAAGAAGGGTCAAGGGAAGCTGAGCTCCACCTGCTCCTGTCTCTCCTGCTCATCTTCCCTGTCACAAAAGGGTGTTCTCTGGCTGCTTTGCAAGCCAATCAGAAGCTCTCAATGGCAGTATCAACCAGAGTAAAGATTGCATTAAAGCAGTCGTCTACTTCTTTGCCTTAATAACTCATGCCTAAGGAGTCTCAGTTGAATTTAATGAGCTATTTACTCATTCAACCAACACTTAGAGTACACTCATACTGAGCCAGTCAAGTTATTAGGTGCTGTCAATTCATTTCCAACCCAAAGCAACCTCATGTGATGGAGTAGAACTGCCCCATACAGTTTTCTTGTCTGTACTCTTTATAGGAACAGATTGCCAGGTCTTTCTCCTGCAGAGCTGCTGGGTGGGTTCAAACTGCCAACCTTTTGGTTAGTAGCTGAGCACTTAACCATTGCACAACAAAGGACCCTTTATTGGCTGCTCAAAAAAAACCTATTGCTGTTGAGTCGATTCCAACTCATAGCAACCCTATAGGACAGAGTAGAACTGCCCGATAGTTTCCAAGGAGTGCCTGGTGGATTCGAACTGCTGACCTTTTGGTTGGCAGCCGAGCTCTTAACCACTGTGCTACCAGGGCTCCTTATAGGCTGCTAGGGATGCATAAATGAATGAAATACATATTCCCTGCCCAAGAGCTCATAGTCAGCTAAAGAAATAAAATGTAATACAAAGAGCACTCCATAAATATTCCTAATCCGCTGCTCACCTGGGAAAGCCTTAGTTTTCTCATTTGTTAAGTGGAAATGTGTGAAGAAGTCTCTTCGATATTGTTCAGGTCTGATGTTCCATGAGTCCTTCTTAACTAATATCATGAATTTCATGCTTCTTGTGAATTCAGAATGTTTTGCTTGGTATAAAACAGCATCATCTTGTTGATTCACATGAGGTGTAATCTGTACTGAAGGCTGTAGTCTTTTATCTTCATCAGTAAGTGCTTCACGTCCTCTTTACTTGCAGCAAACAAGGTTGTGTCGTCTACATAATGAGTCTTCCTCCAATCCTGATGCCATGTTCTTCATATAGTTCAGCTTGTCAGATTATTTGCTCACCATACAGATTGAATAAGTATGGGAAAAGGATACTACCCTGGTATGTACCTTTCTTGAGTTTAAACCACACAGTATCCTGTTGTTCTGTTCCAATGACTGCCTCTTGGTCTATGTACAGACTCCCCATAAGCACAATTAAGTGTTTTAAAATTCCCTTTCTTCGCCATGTTATCTATGATTTGTTATGATCCGCACTGCTGAATGCCTTTTCATAGTTAATAAAACCCAGGTAAACATCTTTCTGGTATTCTCTGCTTTCAGCCAAGATCCATCTGACATCAGCGATGATATCCCTCGTTCTATGTTCTTTTCTGAATCTGGCTTGAATTTCTGGCAGTTCCCTGTCAATGTATTGCTGTAACCACTTTTGAATTATCTTCAGCAAAATGTTACCAACCCCTACTCTCAACAAATTGTTCATCACAGTCACTTTCACTAGCAAGTGATGTACTAGCAAAAGCTGTACATGCAGTTTTTAAATCACTGAAAAGGCTTAGAGCCTTTTCTTGCTCTAAAGTAAGGCAATGCAAGAATCTTATGCACCTCTTCCGACTTACCTACAAATTCGACTTAAAGACACAGTTAGGAACTGATCTCGTTCACACCCCAGGGACTGCCTATATTCTGTTGGCTGCTGCTTGAAGACATGTCAGCATCTTTTCTTGATTATCACTTTGGCTCTAACTGTAGGAATTGGCTTCTGTTGACATAAGGCCTGTTTCACAGTCATGTAGAAGCCATGTTTTAATATTTTGTGCTAGAGATGTTTTGCTCTTTAAATTTGTGTTGCAAAAAATAACTGATAATTTTGGACGACTTATTCAAAAGACCTATAATTCCCAGAACATTTTCATTTATATATTTCCTAATTATTGTTTCCACGAAGTGCTATGGCTGCTAACCAAAAAGGTCGGCAATTCAAATCCACCAGCCGCTGCTTGGAAACACTTTGGGGCAGTTCTACTCTGTCCTATAGGGTTGCTATGAGGTGGAATTGACTCGATGGCATTGGTTTTGTTTTTTTGAGCAATTATTCCTACTTATTTCCTGATCAAGAAATTATTATTTTATTATGTATATACATACATATATAAATAATGCCCTTTTATATGTATCTCAAAAATAAATCTAGTCATACACACACATCATACCTGGTAAGCACATTCTGACGTTCACTGTAAGTATCAAATTGATGGACTCCATAAGGAAGTGAAATTTATAATTTTGTGTATGACAAAAGGTTAAAACCTAGAGGTTGAGGATTCAGGTCAGATGTCTACCACTGCTTTCTAGTCAAGGCAGTTTTGGTTATGATAGAGCTCACTCAGGCTAGTTAAAACAAGAGGATTTATTATAAGCCTCTAGTAGTCTGTCTCTCTGTCATCAAAGATCAGGAAGTAAAGTACAGCCAGGTCTCATGGTATTAGAACAGGAAAGCCAGGAAATGGAATTCTTTTTCTTTCTCTCTTCTCGGCTGCCCAGTTTCCTTGATATCCTCTTTTGAATTTTGCTGTGTCACCTTCATTGTGTGTTCCTAACCTGCTTCTTTTGCTTGCTCAACTGAATGTTTAAATATAGTAATTTCTTGGTTCTTCCTACTACACGTTAGCTTTTTAGTTTTAATACCTGTATCCAACTAATTGTACTCTCTGTGTCTTGGTGCCAATTCCCAAGACAGTCTCATAGATTGTTGGCAAGTTTGGAGTCAAATATCCAGTCCTGATTCACGTAGCAGTTTTGGAAGCAAAAAACCATAGCTAGAAATTCTGTTAATAGCTTCCTGATATTGAATAACTTTCAGGTATGTTTCCTTATCTGAAAAAAAAAATGGAATGATATCACCTCCTTCAAAGGATTCTGTCAGGATCAAATACAATAGTATTTGTCAGTTTCTTAGGTACCGTATAAAGAATTTTAGAGCTTGAAAGGACTACTGTAGAGGATAGAGGTTCCTGGATAAGTTGACATGCTTAGAAGCTGGTATTCTTGAGATGACAGCTTTTCCCTGTTCAGTTTCAAGCTGTTTCAAGGATACTAGCCTCAAACATGTTATAAGATGTGAAGCCTGATAAAATGATGTCTCTGAATAATGAACTGAGATTTCCACTGTGTTTGAATTACTAGGCTATGAAAACAGGACAAATTAGAGTGAACCATTTAGGGGGAGAAATGGAGCTGTTTGTGTTCCCAAGTATTGAAATATTTAATATACTACCCAATCTTTTTTTTTTATTATTATTGTTGTAGTTTAGATGAAGTTTACATTTCAAGTTAGTATCCCATACAAAAATTTATACATACGTTGTTATGCGACCCTAATTGCTCTCCCCATACTGTGACAGCACACTCCTCCTTTCCACCCCTGATTCCCCATGTCCTTTCAACCAGCTCCTAACCCTCTCTGCCTTCTCATCTCACCTCCAGACAGAAGCTGCCCATTTAGTCTCTTGTATCTACTTGAGCTAAGAGGCACATCCTCATGACTTGAGCTAAGAGGCACATCCTCATGAGTATCCCTTTATGTCCCACTGTCCAGTCCAATCCCTGTCTGAAGAGTTGGCCTCAGAAATTGTTTTAGTTCTGTGCTGATAGAGAACCCAGGGACCATGCTTTCTGGTCTTAGTCAGACCATTAAGTCTGGTCTTCTTACTAGAATTTGAGTTCTGCACTCTACTTTTCTCTTGCTCTATCCGGGACTCTCTGTTGTGTTCCCTGTCAGGGCAGTCATTGGTGGTAGCTGGGCACCACCGAGTTCTTCTGGTCTCAGGCTGATGAAGTCTCTGGTTATGTGGCCCTTTTTGTATCTTGGGCTAATACTTTCCTTGTGTCTTTGAAGTTCTTCATTCCCCTTTACTCCAGGTGGTTGGGACCAATTGATGCATCTTAGATGGCCGCTTGCAAGCTTTTAAGACCCCAGACGCCACTCACCAAAGTAGGA
>NW_004443974.1:19984382-19986061 GCF_000243295.1 Trichechus manatus latirostris | reverse complement strand
AGTTTTTGTGCATGGTGTGAGGTATGGGTCTTGTTTCAGTTTTTTGCAGATGGATATCCAGTTATGCCAGCACCATTTGTTAAAGAGACTGTCTTTTCCTCAATTAACAGACTTTGGGCCTTTGTCAAATATCAGCTGCTCATAGGTAGATGAATTTATGTCTGGATTCTTAATTCTCTTCCATTTGTCTATGTATCTGTTGTTGTACCACTACCAGGCTGTTTTGACTACCGTGGCGGTATAATAGGTTCTAAAGTCAGGTAGTGTGAGGCCTACCACTTTGTTCTTCTTCTTGAGTAATGCTTCACTTATTCGGGGCCTCTTCCCTTTCCATATGAAGTTAATGATTTTTTTCTCCATCTGATTAAAAAATGCTGTTGGAATTTGGATCGGGATTGCATTGTATCTGTAGATCACTTTGGGTAGAATTGACATTTTCACTATGTTAAGTCTTCCTATCCATGAACAAGGTATGTTTTACCACTTATACAGGTCTCTTTTGGTTTCTTGCAGTAGTGTCTTGTAGTTTTCATTGTATAGGTCTTTTACGTCTCTGGTTAGATTTATTCCAAAGTGTTTTATCTTCTTGGGGGCTATTATAAATGGTATTGGTTTAGTGATTTCCTCTTCGAGGTTCTCTTTGTTGGCGTAAAGGAATCCAACTGATTTTTGTTTGTTTATCTTGTATCCTGAAACGTTACTGAAATCTTCTATTAGTTCCAGTAGTTTTCTTGTGGATTCTTTGGGGTTTTCTATGTATAAGATCATATCATCTGCAAATAGAGATAGTTTGACTTCTTCCCTACCAATTTGGATGCCCTTTATTTCTTTTTCTAGCCTAATTTCTCTAGCTAGGACCTCCAGTACAATGTTGAATAAGAGTGGTGATAAAGAGCATCCTTGTCTGGTTCCTGTTCTCAAGGGGAATACTTTCAAAGTCACTCCATTTAGGATGATGTTAGCTGTTGACTTTGTATAAGTGCCCTTAATTATATTGAGGAATTTCCGTTCTATTCCTATTTTGTTGAGTGTTTTTTTTTATGAATGGGTGTTGGACTTTGTCAAATATCTTTTCTGCATCGATTGATAAGATCCTGTGGTTCTTGTGTTTTGTTCTATTTATGTGATAGATTATATTGATTGTTTTTCTAATGTTGAACCATTCCTGCATACCTGGTATAAATCCCACTTGATTGTGGTGAATTATTTTTTTGATATGTTACTGAATTTTAGTGGCTAGAAATTTGTTGAGGATTTTTGCATCATTGTTCATGAGGGATGTTGGTCTGTAATTATCTTTTTTGTGGTGTCTTTACCTGGTTTTGGTATCAGGGTTATGGTGGCTTTATAGAATGAGTTTGATAGTATTCCATCCTTCTCTATGCTCTGAAATACCTTTAGTAGTAGTGGTGTTAACTCTTCTCTGAAAGTTTGGTAGAGTTCTCCAGTGAAGCCTTCCAGGCCAGGGCTTTTTTTTTGTTGGGAGTTTTTTAATTACCTTTTCAATCTGTTCTTTTGTTATGGGTTTATTTAGTTGTTCTACCTCTGTGTTAGTTTAGGTAGGTATGAGCTTCTAGAAATTTGTCCATTTCCTCTAGGTTTTCAAATTTATTAGAGAACAAGTTTTCATAGTATTCTGTTATGATTCTTTTAATTTCAGTTGGGTCTGTTGTGATATC
>NW_004443974.1:19946341-19984282 GCF_000243295.1 Trichechus manatus latirostris | reverse complement strand
CCAGCTTTTGGTCTTGTTAACTCTTTCAATTGTTTTTCTATTCTCTATTTCATTTAATTCTGCTCTTATTATTTCCTTTCTTCTGGCGCCTGAGAGCTTCTTTTGTTGCTCTCTTTCTGCTTGTTCCAGTTGTAGGGTTAATATTTTGATTATGGCCCTTTCTTCTTTTTGGATGTGTGCATTTATTGCTATAAACTGACCTCTGGCCACTGTTTTTGCTGTGTCCCAAAGGTTCTGGTAGGATATGTTTTCATTCTCGTTTGATCTATGAATTTCTTTATTCCATCCTTAATTTCTTCTATACCTCAGTAGTTTTTGAGCAAGGTGTTGTTCAGTTTCCATGTGATTGATTTTTTTCCTTGCTTTTTCTGTTATTGATTTCTACTTTTATGGCTTTATGGTCAGAAAAGATGCTTTGTAATATTTTGATGCTTTGGATTTTGTTAAGGCTTGCTTAGTGGCCTAATATGTGGTCTGTTCTGGAGAATGTTCCATGTGCATTGGAAAAGAAAGTATACTTGGCTGCTGTTGGGTGGAGTGTTCGGTATATGTCTATGAGATCAAGTTGGTTAACTGTAGCACTTAGATCTTCCGTGTCTTTGTTGAGCTTCTTTCTGGATGTTCTGTCCTTCACTGAAAGTGATGTGTTGAAGTCTCCTACTACTATCGTGGAGCTGTCTCTCTCTCTTTACAGTGCCGTTAGAGTTTGTTTTATGTATTTTGGAGCACTTTCCTTGGGTGTGTAAATATTTATTATAGTTATGTCCTCCTGGTGTATTGACCGTTTAATCATTATATAGTGTCCTTCCTTATCCTTTGTGGTGGATTTTATTTTAAAGTCTATTTTTTCTGAGATTAATATTGCCACTTCTGCTATTTTTTGAGTGTTATTTGCTTGATATATTTTTTTTCATCCTTTGAGTTTTAGTTTGTTTGTGTCTTTAAGTCTAAGGTGTGTCTCTTGTAGGCAGCATATAGACAGATCATGTTTTTTTTATCCAGTCTGCCACTTGCCGTCTCTTTATTGGTGCATTTAGTCCATTTACATTTAGTGTAATTATCGATAGGTATGAGTTTAGTGTTGTCATTTTGATGTCTTTTTGTGTGTGTTGTTCACAGTTTCTCTGTTCCGCTTAGTTTTCTGTGCTGAGTCGTTTTTCTTTATGTATTTTCTTTTCATCTTTTCCATTGTTGTTGATTTTGTGTTTGCTGAGTCTTTATATTTTTCTAGTTTTTTATTGTGACTTGTAGGATTGTAAGTTTCCTTTGTGGTTACCTTAATATTTACCCCTATTTTTCTAAGTTTATATCAGTCTTTTATTTCTTTATATCGCCTTGACTTCCTCTCCATATGGAAAATCTACGTCTACGTTTTTTAAGTCCCTCTTTTTTGTTTTAATGTTGTCCTCTTTTACATATTGACATCTGTTTCCCTATTTTCAGTGTTTGAGCTTTGATTTACTTTTGTGACATCCCTGTCTGGGTGGATATCTGGTCGCTCTGTCCTGTGTTCTAGTCTTGGGTTGTTATCTGATGTTACTGATTTTCTAACCGGAGGACTCCCTTTAGTATTTATTGTAATTTTGGTTTTTGCAAATTCCCTAAACTTCTGTTTTTCTGGAATGCCCTAATTTTGCCATCTTATTTGAGAGACAGTTTTTCTGGATATATAATTCTTGGCTGGTAGTTTTCTTTCCTTCAAGGTTTTATGTATATGTCAATGGCCTTCTTGCCTGCATGGTTTCTGCTGAGTTGTCTGAGCTTATTCTTATTGACTGTCTTTTGTAGATGACTTTTCATTTATCCCTAGCCACTCTTAAAATTCTCTCTTTGTCTTTGGTTTTGGTAAGTTTGATTATAGTATGTCTTGGTGACTTTCTTTTGGGATCTACCTTTTGTTGGGTTTGATGAGCATCTTGGATAGTTATCTTGTCATCTTTCATGATATTAGGGAAGTTTTCTGCCAACCAGTCTTCAACAATTCTGTCTGTATTTTCTGTTATCCACCCTCCTCCCCCGTGCTGGTACTGCAATCACTTGTAGCTTATTTCTCTTGATAGAGTCCCACATAATTCTTAGGGTTTCTTCATTTTTCTTTTAATCCTTTTAGTTGATGTTTCCGCAAATACGTTTGTGTCAAGTGCTTTATCTTCAGTCTCACTAATTCTGACTTCCCTTGCCTCAATTCTGCTCCTATGACTTTCTATTGAGTTGTCTAATTCTGACATTTTATTGTCAATCTTCTGGATTTCTGATTGCTGTCTCTCTATGGATTCTTGCAGCCTGTTAAATTTGTCATTATGCTGTTCTCTAATCTTTTTAATTTCCTCTATTGCATGTTCTGCGTTTTGTTTAATTTCCTTCCTAATTTCTTGAAGAGTTCTGTACATTAATCTTTTGTATTCTGTCTCCAGTAATTCCAAGAAATTTTCCTCCTTTAGAAAATTTCTAGATTCTTTACTTTGGGAGCTTGCTGAAGCCATCATGGATTGCCTCTTTATGCGTTTTGATACTGACTGTTGTCTCCGAGCCATCAATAAGTTATTATATTTATTTGTTTTATGTTTACTTTCTGTGTCCTAGCTTCTTGTTTTGTTTTGATATGCCTAAATAGGCTGCTTATAGGAGCTAGTTTGATAATTGGCAACTTTGAAGCATTAATATCCTGTCACCAGGTGGCTAGATCTGTTACTAGGTATGTGAGCTCAGGAATCCTCCCACTCCTGTATGGATTCAGCTCTGGTGCCCAGGTAGATAGACACGAAGTGTGTAGTGTAGGCTCTCACCTACAGTCCGAGACAGGCATGGGTGATTGGTGTAGGCACAGGCATGTGGCTGAAGCAGGGGGACACACTCTCAGCAAGGCAGGGGGCTAACAGCTGCCCCCGAGTGTGCAGGAGGAGGGCGTGTCCCTGTTCCCTAAAGCGCATAGGCGGGTGGGTTTTGCAGCCGGCCTATGAACACCCAATGCTGTTGGCTGTAAGGACTGGGGGGCATCTCTTTTTCTTGGGCAACTATCGCATGTGGTTAGTTGGCGTGGGTGTAGCCACCAGTCCTCAGGCCCTTAATGTGGGTAGGTGAAGACCCGGCTTAATGGGCAAAGCAGTGTCATGAACCTGCCACTTCACAGCTGAAACAGTTGAAGTTAGGATTCAGGTATATACCCTCTTGTACTGCGGTAATGAGGGCCTGCGCTATTGAGATGGGCCCACACAAGGCTATGCAGCGGTTAAGGCACTCAAAGTCCATGGATCCTGTATACCTGTGCCTAGGCAAAGGAGCTGTGCGTACTGTGGATTCTTGGCTTAGGGGAGTTGTCAGTTTATTTTTTCTCCCTGTTTGTTACTTGTTAACTGTCCAAGGCTCGAGAATGGCTCTGGTCATGTGACAGATGCTATTTTCGGCCTGGGCGACTTGGCAATTGCTGAAGCCAGTCCGGGACCCAGTGCAGAGCAGGGAGTGAGGAGGTAAATGGGAGAGAGGTTTTTCTCTAAGAGGGGTGTTTTTGATCCCTGTGCTAGGCTGTACACAATTACTTATCTTTCGCCAATCCAGGGCTGCTTCTTACTGGTTTTGGGTGGCCATATAGACTCTCTGGCGCTGAATCTCTCCTGGTCTGGAAAACACGCCTCTAGAGCACCACTGCTTGCCTGCCTCATAGTACACCCCTGAGCTGATCAGACCTGAAGGGCTCAGGCTCTTACCAAGTTGGGTCTGACAACTCCTCGCTGCTTCCGAACTATCTCTCCCTTCTCCTGCCACTCAGTCTGGTTCTTCAGCTGTGCCTTTGATGTTCAGGGCTCCCAGATTACCATATATAATCAATTCACTTGTTTTTTTGTGTCTTTGTTATAACAGGGTACACCAGAATCGTCTGACTACTCCGCCATCTTGGCCCTGCCTCCCTATACTACCCAATCTTGACATTTAGAATGTATCAGCTTTTTTATTACAAAGGGAAAAAATGACTTAGAAATATTTCAAAAAGATGGATAAAATTGGCTTTTTTTTTTTTTTTTTGTCAGCAAGCAGTCTTTATTGGCTGAACTGATGCCCTTAACTAATTTTTTTTTAATCAAGTTAAGGTACTTATATTATGGTTTATCTTTTAAAAAAAAAGTTCAATTTTTACTTTGGAAATGCTGGGATCTGGGGAGAGTTATTTAAATGTGCAACCCATTATTTTTAAAGTATTTTAGTACTTAGAGGTAAGCTAAATCTATCTATCTATCTATCTATATATACATATATAGATAGATAGATATATACTAGCTGGTATGATGCTTTTTCATGAAATTCTGGGTGTATGTTTTTATTTAATATAGTTCAGTTTTTAGTGTTCTCTATTGACCCCATAAAATATAAATTGGAAAAAGCAACTGACTCATCCCCGCTCCCAAAACATTATTCATGGGACAGGATTCGACATTTTCCTTGTAATTCCTTCACTCACACAGAACATGCTGGAATAGTCTAACTCTGATGTAACCAGAGGCAGTGTGACTGGCTGAAGTGTCATTTCTGGGATAATATATCATGTTGGATAGATAGTTACATATGAAGATGCTTAATAAATTTTTATTAAATGAAATTTACTGCAATCTTACAAGAACTATTTTGAATAACGACATTTTATCCCAACCACTATCAATGCTCATGAAAACAGCAGTTAAAAAAATCAAATGACGTATTGCATTGAGAAAATCTGCTGCAGAAAACCTCTTTAAAGTGTTAAAAAGCAAAGATGTCACTTTAGGACTAAGCAGTGACTGACCCATGCCATGATCTTTTCAGTTGTCTCATATACACGTGAAAGCTGGACAATGAAAAAGGAAAATTGAAGGAGAATGGATGCATTTAAATTGTGGTGTTGAGGAAGAATATTGAATATACTATGAACTGCTATAAAACCCAAAAATTTGTCTTGGAGGAAACATAGCCAGAAAGCTCCTTAGAAGTGAGTGTAGTGAGACTTTGTCTTGTTTACTTTGGATGTGTCATCAGGAAAGACCAATCACTAGAAAAAGACATAATGTTTAGTAAAGTAGAGGGTCAATGAAAAGAAAGGGAACCCTCCATGAGATGGATTGACATGGTGGCTCAGCAACAATGGGCTGAAACATACAAAAGACTGTGAGGATGGCATGGGACCAGGCAACGTTTCATTCTGTTATACATAAAGTCTCCATAAGTTGGAGCTGACCCAATGGCAACTGACAACAACCACCTCAACAACTACAGTATCATGATCTGACTGGATGAATCATTTGGATGGTTTGTCCGTATGTGAATTATCTGTGAAAAATTCACAGGCAAACATTCACTGAAGACAGCAGAAGGGCCTCTCTTGACCTCTGTCTTAGTCATCTAGTGCTGCTACGACAGAAATATCACAAGTGGATGGCTTTAACAAAGAGAAATTTATTCTCTCACAGTCTAGTAGACTAAAAGTCCAAATTCAAGGCATCAGCTCCAGGGGAAGGCTTTCTCTTTCTGTTGGCTCTGGAGGAAGGTCCTTGTCATCAATCTTCTCCTGGTCGAGGAGCTTCTCCTTGCAGAAATGTCAAGTCCGAAGGATGCACTCTGTTCCTGATGCTGCTTTCTTGGTGGTATGAGGTCCCCAACTCTCTGCTTGCTTTCTTTTCCTTTTATCTCTTGTAAGACAGAAGGTGGTGTGGGCCACACCCCAGGGAAACTCGTTTTACATTGGATCAGGGATGTAACCTTAGTACGGAGGTTACAATCCTACCCTAATCCTCTTTAACATAAAATTACAATCACAAAATGGAGGACAACCACACAATGCTGGGAATCATGGCCCAGCCAAATTGATACACACATTTTTGGGGGGACATAAGTCAATCCATGACAACTTCCAAGTGAGCTTGTGGACAAATAAATGACAACTGATGGTTAATGATCTAAAATAATTAGGGAGTTAAGGCCAATTCTAAACATGCTGTAGAATCTCAAACCACTATGATCTTAAACACTATGATATGTCATTACTCCTTACCATTGTTGCAAAAAGTCTGAATTGTCTATACAACCAAAGATTATTTGATAAGAGCTTCCATAAGTCAAAGTTCTTGCCCCAACCCATAGACTACTTTATTCACAATGTTTTACGGAACACTTATCTTTCCTGCTTCTGTTTATTTTCTGCGAAGTTCTTATACACCTATTATTCCTTCATTTCTCTTACCTCGTTTTCTCTCTTCTGTAATATCTTCTGATTATATACTTTAAGATTTTTCCTTATCTATTGGTCTTGTTTCCTCAAGTAGATTGTATGCTCCTTGAGGTCAAAGACCACTTCTTAAACCTCCGTATGTGCTACGAGTTGCTCTTCAATAATGTGTATGTGCTAGCTGCTCAGTAAAAGTTTAATGAATGAATAAGGACTTTTTTCTTTACAAATAATACTCCATCTCAGAACCCTTAGCATGTGTTAGGTGCTTTATACCTCTTGTGTCTCATCCTACTATATTTACCAAGAAGTTCTTTTTATAGAAACTATTGTTATTTACTCAATGAAACATGTGCGTAATAAACTTTACATCTAGTTAGCAGCTGCATAATTTTTAAACCTTGTTTATTTTTATATTTTTTGTCTTATGACATATTCCAGGAAGGGGAAGTCTCATATATGAATGACTCACATAAGATAAAATTGTATTATTTTTGTGTATTTATAGTTTTATGCCACTGATTTTTCTAGTTGAATGATTTTAACTAAGTAGTTTAGGCAAAGGAAAGGCAGAGAATAATCACTTTGTATTGTGCTTTAGAACAATTACAAGGCTGCACCATGTAAAACAGATTGGAGAGGCGAAGACTGGAAGAGGGACAGTTTCAGTACAGTCGGTATAATCCGGGCAAGAGATGATATGATGATGATATCAGGGTCTATTTTGTGGCATTGGGGTTGGAAATAGGTGGACAAATTCAAGAGATGTTTAGTAGGTAGTTTAAAAATTTTGATGACTGATTGAATCAAGATATGCTGCGGAGCAAAAGGGGGTAAATTTGTGTTTTGTAAAATTCCTTTGGCTTCACTGCAGAGAATGAATTAGAGGAGGCTAGAAGAGGTATGCATTCACTTGTTATGGAGTTATTGCATTTGGACTAGGGTGAAAGCACTGGAAATGGACAGAAGTGAATCAGTTTGAGAGAGATACTGTATTTTGAGGGTAAGCCAACAAGAATCAATGATGGCTTGGATGTGGGAGGAGGATCAGGTAAGGGAAGGGGATAAGGATATTCCTACACTTGGATAGCTGGATGAATCAGTCACTGAGATGAAATTGTGGGTGGGGATATTGTTTGGGAGGAAGATCAAAAGTTCATTTGTGGTATGTTGATTTTAAGATGACTTCAGAACATTTAAGAGGACTTTTCAAGTAGGTGAGTGAATATGTAGGTCTAGAGTTATATGAGAAGGTCGGGGCTAGAGATACAAAATTGTGAGTTATCTGGGTATAGGTGGCAATTAAGGGCATGGGGATGGATGAGATTGCCAGAGTCAGAAAAATCTAAGATGGTGTGCTATTGAGTTGAGAGAAACTTTAGTGATTACTCATTGAGTAGATGAATTTGAACCTGGGAGATAGAGGAGGAGCAGCCAGGGTTGGATTCTACTGGGCAGGATCAATGAAAAGGCCAAGTGATGAAGAGCACACAAAATATTGACAGTTCTTTTTTGTCTTGTTTCTGACCAATATTGGTTAGTTCCTTATTTCCACATTAATCTATGTTGGTCTGATCTCTTTCTGGAGATTCTTCTGATAAGTAAAGAACTCTTAACTTCATGCTCATTGAAAACAATTGTTCAATGTTGAGACCATAGAATACGTATTTGTTTTTCTTTTTAATTAATACTGCAAATATGTTTGCAACACCAGAATTGCAGGAAGTAATTGCAGACTTAGCTTTGCTCTATGTTGCTGTTCTCTTCAATAGACCTTTCAAACTTTAGGGAAGACAAATAGTGTCCTCTGGGATGGTTGTGGTCCAGAAGATACCCTCTCCCCTTACTCAAATCCTGTCTTTCTTCCGAAAGATTCACTGGATATTTTGTTTTAACTACCTTGCTCGTATGTTTTAATTATAGTAGTTCAATCCTTAAAATAACAAAATGCAAAAAAAAAAAAAAAATATGCTTTAGCATATTGAGATTTTTTAATTCCTCCTTTTCAGACATCACAGGAGTACCCCCCTCAGAATTTTCTTCCATTTCATAAAGCAGCCATGGCATAAAGGGCCATTTACAAGTGGCCAAAGTGGTGGGATTTTTTTATATTGATGTTAACTTCTTAATAAAACATGCAGCATTTGGCCATGGAGATAAGTGTAAATCCCAGCTCATTAATTTACCTACTGAGGGACCATCCATGTACAAAATATTAACTTTAGAAATACTTCTCACTAATTAAAAGGAAAAAAAATATTGAAATATAGAACAAAATAGATGAATCTAAAAATCATTATGCTAAGTGAAAGAAATTAGGCAAAAAGAATACATATTGAATGGTTACATTTATCCAAGATTTTAGAAAATACAAATGTATCTAGTAGCAGAAAGCAGGTCAGTGGTTGCTTGGGACTGGGGGCTAAGAATAGCGGGGAGGGCCTTGGGATGGATTATCAAGGGACATGAAAGAACGTTAGGGGAGTAATGTAAGTGTTCATTATCTTGATTGTGGTAATGGTTACAAATGTCAAAAATGATCAAATTGTACACTTTAAATATGTAAAGTTATGTTACTTCAATTATGCTTCAGTGAAAATGGAAAAAGGAAAACTTACCAAGTAGGCTGAAGAAGAAAATAATGAGCTTTAAAGTTTCTTCCAACACTCACATTCTATGATTCTTTATTTTAGAAGTGAGTGGACTGAAGGCAAAGGACGGTGTATCTTTATAAAACAAGTTATTTTTGTGTCAAGTATCAGAGCTCGAGGTTACCCTTGCTGATTGCTGGTTCCCTGCTGCTGCCATTGTAACATGCACTTTCCTCCTTCTCAACATTACCTACAAGTTGCTCTGAAATTTTAATTATACATGTTAGTTGAAGGAGAATTGTATGTTTTCTGAACACAGTTATTGGAAAATAAAACACTGTTTACCATTCAGTTGTATTTTTATTATATTCAGTGAAACCTTGTCATTACTGTTGAACTGTGGAAATCATATCTGAATTTGTAAGAAGTCACAATTGTAAGTATGTTAAGAAAATGCTATTTTAGTTGCCAAAACAGTGGGCTATATTAATGAAACATGATTATAATTGAAATTAAGCCTGCGTTACATAATGTCTCATATTTTTAAACCCTTGATTTTGACTACTTTTTAATAACTTAGAATTCAATCACAATCCAATATATTTCCTAAATTATCACAATACCAGGAGAAAAAAAAAAGCAAACCAGTTGTCACCAAGCTGACTGTAAGTCATGGTGACTCCCATGTGTGTTAGAGTAGAACTGTGCTCCATAGGATTACCAATGGCTGATTTTTTGGAAGTAGATTGCCAAGGCCTTTCTTCTGAGACACCTCTGGGTGGACTTGAACTGCCAACCTTTCAGTTAGCAGCTGACTGTGTGAACTGTTTTCAAAACCCAGGGATAAATTATCACAAAATCTGTATTAATAGACACCTTTTATATAGTTTCTTTTCTTTCCCCAGTCTCTTTTTTAAGTATTGAAGCCCAAGCAAGGCTCCATTCTGCCTGCAACATTTCTATGATATATTTAAAAGATACGTTTTTGTCTGTGTTCGTGATGCGATTACTCACTTTGTGTGTGGCCTTTCTAGCCATGGTCTTATAACTTCCACCCAGGTGACTGTGTGATAGGGTAATTGTGGCCTACCAAAGGGATTGGTCAGTTTGTCTTAAAAAACAGCCAATTCCAGAGCAGAGAGAAGGAGCCCACAACCAGCAAGGCATGAGAGAGCTGGCAGCAGAGACCTGGCAACAGGAGATGGTGCAGTGGGCTTCCCAGCCCATGGAGTGAGAAAACAGAGTGCCTTTGGGCAGAGGCAGAGGGCTAGGGAGAGGTGTGCCTCCAAACACAACTAAAAAGAGTCTGTCCTAATGGAAGAACTGTATCCTGGGTGTTCCTGAGCCTGAATTGTAACTGTTACCTCCCTAATAAACTCATAATTGTGAGTATGATCTTTGAGGTCTGTGTGGCCATTGCAGTGAATTATCAAACCCAGTAGAGAGTGATGTGGGAGGTACGGTTCGTGCCAGAATTGGCAAAGATGGCAGAGGGAAGGGGCTTGTCTGGCCTCCGCCTCATGGGAGTCAACCTTGAGCTGTTGATCTTGGTTTTCCTTTCCCCATGTGAGGTTGGAGGAGATCAGACATTGCCCACATACCATTCTTACAGCATTTCAAGCGTTTGGTCATTGATGGTCCAAAATTTAATGAACATGATCAATGTTATTTTTGATAACTTCGGGATGCTTTTTTTTTAAAAAAGAAAAATTATTTTTAGGTAGAATAATGAATGAGAACAATAACATTCAAAAATATAATTAATTCCAGAAGATAAGCTAGATAACTGGGATCTTCTAAAAATTAAACACTTATGTTCATTAAAAGACTTCACCAAAAGAGTAAAAAGAAAACCTACAGACTGGGAAAAGATTTTTGACTACAACAAACCTGACAAAGGTCTAATCTCTAAAATCTACAGGAAAATCCAACACATCTACAACAAAAAGATAAATAGTCCAATTAAAAAATGGGCAAAGGAAATTAACAGACACTTCACCAAAGAAGACATTAAAGTTGCTAAAAAACACATGAGGAAATGCTGTAGATCACTAGCCATTAGAGACATGCAAATCTAAACCACAATGAGATCCCATCACACCCCAGCATTACTGACACGAGTCAATAAAACAAAAATAACAAATGTTGGAGAGGCTTCAGGGAGATTGGAACTCTTAAGCACTGCTGGTGGGAAGCAAAATGGTACAACCACTTTGGAAAATGATATGGCACTTCCTTAGAAAGCTAGAAATGATCCCGCAATTCCACTCCTAGGAATATATCCTAGAGAAAGAAAGGTCATCACACAAAGAGACATATGCACACTCATGTTCACTGCAGCATTGTTCACAAAGCAAAAAAGATGGATACAACCTAAATGCCCATCAACAGAGGAATGGATGAACAAACTATGGTACATACAACACAATGGAGTACTATGAAACGATAAAGAACAATCTCACAACATGGATGAATCTGGAGGGCGTTATGCTGAGTGAAGTAAGTCAATCACAAAAGGACAAATATTGTATGAGACCACTACTATAAAAACTCATGAAAAGGTTTACACACAAAAAGAAACAATCTTTGATGGTTACGAGGGAGGAGAGGGGTGGGAATGTAAAAACACTAAATAGACAATAGATAAGTGATAACTTTGGTGAAGTGTAAGACAGTACGCAGTACGGGGGAAGCTAGCACAACCTGTCCAAGGCAAAGTCATGGAAACGCCATAGACACATCCAAACTCCCTAAAAGACCGAATTATTGGGTTCAGGGCTGTGGGGACCATGGTATCATGGAACATATAGCTCAACTGGCATAACATAGTTTAAAAATAAAATGTTTTACATTCTACTTTGGTGAGTAGTATCTGAGTCTTAAAAGCTTGTGAGTGGCCATCTAAGATACTCCACTGGTCTTACCCCATCTAGAGCAAGGGAGAATGAAGAAAACCAAAGACACAAGGGAAAGATTAGTCCAAATGACTGATGGACCACAAGTACTACAGCCTCCACTAGACTGAGTCCAGCCCAACTAGATGGTTCCCGGCTACCACAACCAACTACTCAGACGGGGATCACAATAGAGGGTCCTGGACAGAGCTAGAGAAAAATGTAGAACAAAATTCTAACTCACACACACACAAAAAAAAAACCAGATTTACTGGTCTGAGAGACTGTAGAAACTCCGAGAGTATGGCCCCTGGACACCCTTTTAGCTCAGTAATGAAATCATTCCTACGGTTCACCCTTCAGCCAAAGATTAAACAGGACCATAAAACAAAACGAGAATAAAGGGGCACACCAGCCCAGGGGCAAGGACTAGAAGGCAGCAGAGGACAGGAAAGGTGGTAATAGGAAACCCAAGGTCAAGAAGGGGAGAGGGTTGACGTGTCATGGGGTTGGTAACCGATGTCATAAAACAATATGTGTACTAATTGTTTAATGAGAAACTAGTTTTTCTGTAAACCTTCATCTAAAGTACAATAAAAAGAAATAAAACATGATACAGCAAAAAATATATGAAGTGACAGGGTCTTAAGTTTTTCTATATTTTGAATAATTTATTTTTTTGCCCTTATAGAAAACACAGAGAAATTTTTGATTATCGATGTACATCTTTTACTTAAGAAGATGTTGTTGTCATTCTTGACAAACTATTTATGGTTCTGACTCCAGTAGAAGTATTTGATTCATTCCCTTTTTTTCATACATTCATTTTTTGAGCCCTTAGTCTTTGCGTTTACATGTGTGCCACGATGCAAATGTAATGTGACGGATCAGAATTGCATCCTGATTCTAAGACTGCATTCCTGACATCTGGAGGAGACAGCAAAATAGAATGACAGAAACCAAAATGTAGCACAGGAAATTTGGTTTATGTAAAAGAATTAAATCATCCATGTGTCAAAAAGTTGGGGATTCAATATGTTGAAATGGTCTTGTAGGGAAAAAATTTATTTTAAAAGGGGTAACTGTAGAGTTGTGAACCACATCATTGTTAGTTGCTGTCATGTCGATTCCAACTCATGGCGACCCCCTGTGTGTCAAAGGAGAACAGTGTCCCATACAGTTTTCAAGGCTGTGACCTTTCAGAAGTAGATTGTCAGGCTTGTCTTCTGAAATGTCTCTGGGTTGGTCCATTTTTCTCATCTAAAAAGCATAACAGTTAGTTGGGTTACAAGATTTTTTCCATTACAGAGAGATGATTTCTTGTAGGTTGCATTAATTTTCTGTTTCTGCTGCAACAACTTATCAGAACTGTAGTAGCTTCAAACTACAAATTTATTATCTTAGAGTTCTGTAAATCAGAAGTCTGACTTGGGTCTCATTGGGGTAAAATCAAGGTGTAGCAGGGTTGCATTCCCTTTTGGATGCTCTAGGGCAGAACCCATTTCCTTGCCTTTTTTAGCTTCTAGAGGCCACTGGGCTACCTTGGTCCATGGCCGCCTTCCTTTGTCTTCACGGTCAGCAGTGTTGAATCTCTCTGTGCCCTTCTGTAGTCACATGTCCCTGTGACTGTGACCTCAGCAGGGAAAGATTCTCTTAAGGGCTCATGTGATTAAATTGGGCCCATTTAGATAATCCAGGATAATCCCTTCTTCTCAAGGTGCTTACCCGGAATCACATTCACAAAGTTCATTTTGCCATGTGAGGTAACATTCACAGGTTCCAGAGATTGGTATGTGAATATCTTTAGGGAGGTAGGGTCATTATTCTGCTTACCGAGCAGATGTAATAATAGAACCAGTTAGGGAATAAAACCAGGGGTGGGGAGACTGAACCAGTGGGCGTGATTTGGACAGTGTCTGTTGGTGTGGTTTTCAACAACAGCAACAACAACAAAATCAAGAAATGAAAAAGAAGACTTATTAACAGAAAGAAAAGTAGGCATTAGGATAACACTTTTTTGTCACACTTTGTACGTAAAGGGTGACCCCATGTGTTTAGAACTAATTACACTAATGGGCCTGTTCTGTTTTCTGTCTTTCAATCTGGGTAGCAGATGAAACTTCATCATTTAGGTGCTAGAAGTTCTAGAGCAAACGTTTCCTTAATTCAGTTGAAAATTGGTAAGGGGAAATAGAACTAGCTTAATAGTTTTTGAACCTAGAATTTTCTGTCACTATGAGTCGGAATCTACTCTACGGCAATGTTTTTTTTTAAAACGGGTATTTGGGATATAAAGAGAAGAATGACCATAGCTTTAGACCAAATATTAGTCAAAAATTGCATCATGGGACAAGCACCATGACAAAATATTTGTTAGCCTATCATTGATAGCCAAGCCCCTTTAAAAAATGGGACAGAAACATTTATTTGGGAAAAAATGAAAATAAACAAAACTTGAATACCAATCAAAATAGAAAGCACATAAATGTTACAAAGAGGAATGCATTTTTAAAGGGACAATTTAGGCTTAAAGAACATTTAAAAAAAAAAAAATAGTACAAACCTGAAAGCTAGATACTACAGAGGGGCTATCCTGGATACTATAAGCCGAAAACCTGATTATTATGGGATTTCAAATAAGGATAAACTGTAGTAGAAAATACAGAAACTAACGTCCCGGATTAGAAGATGACCGAAACGGTGTTAGAACCACTATTATCTGAAATTATGTGTTTCAATAATTTGCTTTTAAATATTTTGTCCATTATTATTATTATCATTGCCATCATCATCATCATAGTATGTCCTGTAAATATCTGAGTTCTAATGGATGTCTGGATATATCCAAAATACTATTTTTCATGAGACAGTGAGGACATTGCCATCCTTGTGAAAGGCATGAATATTAAATTTTTTTCTGGCGTGATCAGGACCTAGCCGTGATGCTCAGTTCAGTAGCCTTCTGAGCGAAATGTTTTTGACTTAAACAGAAAAAAAAAAAAACAATGATATGTGCACGTCAATCAAAGGACAAGATTTTGTTCTAGCTTCTTAATTAGCAAAATATAAAATTCCAGTTTATACAAACCTTGGTTGATAAGGAAAGGCAGATCATAATTTGAAAATCTTATTAAAACATTGCTGGGTAATACCCTTTCTGTTTTAGATAATTAAATGTCTTTAATTTCTGACAGAATCCTTTTTAACTGTTTTCCTTAGTTAAATTGATTTTTATAAATGAGCTGGATAAAATTAATATTCTCATAAACCTAATAGACTGCTACAAATGTAGCTGGATTTGATGGGCTTTAATTAACTGTAGCTTGAAATCTGCAGCTCGAGCTATAAAATCAGTGATGGGGAGGAAATCAGGATCCAGACTAGGTGGGAGGATGTTTTTGCATGTCATGAACATTCCTCAGCTTCAAATGTATAGAACATTCTAAAAATGTTTTTTACCCCTCCCCTCAGATCTCTATAAAGGCGATAACTGGTTTTATATACATTAAATAGCTGGCTTATGCACTAGAATTATTATTTTTAAAAGGTAATTCGTATGTGAATGCAAATTAGTACAATATTTACTTGTATAATTTTTTTGTCTTACCTCCTGTAGACAACATAGGAAGAGTCCAGTCTTCTTGTTCTCACTCTTCCTTGAGTCTAGAAGGGAAAGGGGAAGAATTGAGGGAGGTGAAGAGAGTCTGGAGACAAGGATGGGATTTAATGCTTATTAAACATTTACCAAAGTCTCTAGGTGATGCGGTGCAAATGGTTAACAAGCTCAGCTGCTAACCGAAAGACTAATTTTTAGTCCACCTAGAGGTGCCTAGGGCCTGGTGATCTGCTTTGGAAAAAAGAGCTATTGAAAACACTATGGAGCACAGTTCTACGCTGACAAACACGGGGTCGCCATGAGTCGTATTTAACTCAATGGCAGCTGATTTAAACACCTACCATTTCTGGTGGCACAGTGGTTAAGACCTTGGCTGCTAACCAAAAGGTTGGCAGTTTGAATCCACCAAGCACTCCTTGGAAACTCTGTGGGGCAGTTCTACTCTATCCTACAGGGTCGCTATGAGTCGGGATTGACTCGACGGCAATGGGTTTGGTTTGTATTTACCAGACATACTGCTTCGTGCCTTACACGCGCAGCCACAACTACTGAGTTATTGGTTATCCAGGAGAGGAAATTGAGACTTGGGCAAAGAAACTTGCAGAAGGTCAAACTCCCCTTAAGCAGTACAGCCTGGACATGAACTCCAGTCAGCTTGACTTCAAAGCTTCATTCTTCTCATTGCCTTCACACTGCCATCTGGGACCTTGGGCCCCATATTTTTCTACTCCCTCTTCTAAAACAGAAGGTATTGCCAGCCTAAAAGAAACAGCTGACTGAGGTGCTCAAAACCTCGAACGCTACCAGGTTTACAGGATTCCCCAAAGCAACCCAGGGTACCCCGATTCAGAAACACTTTGAAATCCGGAGCCTTTCTTGCTCTTCCAGCTTTGTGATCACTCATGTCACCTAAGGCCTCATTCCCAAGTTGCAGATCTCCTCCAGGAACAGATGGAATGTGACATCTGCCAAGCTCTCTGCATGGTTGATGGGCATGCTATACTTTATACTTGTGCTCAGATTTTCCTGTCTGTCTCACCAACGTGCATATTTCTCTGAGATCTTTTGCTTCCCTTTCTATTCCTCCTTTCCTTATTCCTCCATTATACGCATGTGATAGGATGTGAGGCCAAAAAAATTTATCCTGATTTTAAAAGAATGTCTTTAATTAGGTTGACTGTAGCTTCAGAAATGGAGCCCTGGTAGCACAGCGGTTAAGAGCTCGACTGCTAACCAAAAGGACGGCAGTTTGAATACACCAAATACACTTGGGAACTCTATGGGGCAGTTCTACTCTGTCCTGTAGGGTTGCTATGAGTTAGAATCGACTTGACAGCAATGGGTTTTTTTTTTTTTTTTTTTTGGTAGCTTCAGACTACGTAGTTGAATGCTCTTGAAACTAGAGAACAGAAGAAATGATCACATAAGCTATTTTCATGGGGAAAAAACTCTTATGTGTTGAGGAATAAGGAAGGTAGGAATATGTGGAAAATGGGTTTGATAAAGTGATATAGATCTGTGTGATATTTTTGTTTAAGAAAGAATAATATGATCGTTATATTTAGGGTATGTTTTTCTCCAGTATACCTGAATTATCTTTAAGACCAATAGAGTACCATTTAGTAAAACATCAGTAAGAGCCATTTGGCATGTTGGCAAACATTACTTTGAAAAAATATTCATTGCAACATCATCATGCCAGACAATAGGAAAGTGGTTAAATTACTGTATGTCAGTGCCATGTCCTCAGCCTTTGCCAGTGGTGTTTATGAAGAATTTATAATGATAGGGAAAAATTACAACAATATTTTTAAAACAAAATGTAAAGTTGGAGATACAATATTTTCTTAACTATAAAAATTCTAAACAAAACTGCAAACAGAACAAAAATGTTAGCCGTGGTTGCCTGGGGAATTCTCGCTTATTGCTGTTTTTTTTCTCTGTTTCATTATACTTTTCCAATATTTCCAATCAGAAAAAAAATAAGGTTCCATGGTGAAAAAGAAAACCATAAGATTTTATGAGTATTTTCAAGTGACCAATGAGTAAACACAAAAGATTCTTCTGGCCAGGTGAGATTTATGATCGTTGTGAGTTAAACTGATTGTGTGATCCTTCCGTTTAGATTAAAGCCAGCAGAATTCAGGTAATGACTATGGACTTATGCACCATGCTATCTCTGCAACAGGCAAAAGTAATTAGAAAAGTTACGCAACAGGAATTTCTCGATCATGGTAAACCAAGAAAAGGGATGTAAGGAGTCAAATAAGGCACGTGCTTTGGAAAATAAAATATGATGTCATTTACTTGTGAACACATACCACATTTTTTCTAAAATAATGTGCCCAGGTAAATAACACACCCACACATATTATAGGAGGAAATTATGGTATTAAGCAAAAGAGTTCTGGCATAGCGCACCCATGCGTATACCACACATGTCTCCAGTGACATTTCCAGAAGTAAATTTTGGCCTCATTCACCTGTCCTCCCATATTAGAGGTAAAATCATATCGATCTGTTAATTTTCTTTCATTCTGTTCATTTTTGTTAATCTCTTGCTCGTGTGTAAAATAAGATCAACACCTACCTTAAATGAAGTTTCCACTTGATCAGAAATAGAAATTGAAGTCAGCAACATGTAAAAAAAAAAAAATAGGCATACTGTGCTTATAAAAATAACATGTGGGAGAAGGGGGCTGCCCAGTTGGCAAAAAAAAAGTATAATGTGTGTGTTATTTGCATAAAGTCTTGAAGTGAAAAGTAAATAACATCTTCATTAGTTAATTTTCTATGTTCTTTTTTTTTTTTTTTCTTTAATAATTTCCTGCCGCGTAAGAATCCCTCTGTCCAAAACACCAGACGGGTGATCTTGAATTTAGGAATCTGCTCTCATGTATCAGTCCTTTCTTTTGAAAGTTATTAAAGTACCAGATTTGAGTATTCACATCGGTGAGCCATGACTTAGGTTATGGAAATTCATAAAGGTATTACTTTTAAAACTAGCAGGAAGTAGAGTTCCTTTTACCTGGGTGTTATACATCTTTTCTTCTAAATAATTGTGTTCTTGTAGAAGGCAATTTTCTGATGTTGAAAAGAGAGAGCTTAAATAATGTCTAAAAAGACAATGAATTAACAGGATAATATACTTTCCTAGTGACAATTTAAAGGAGCCATAATGGCACAATGGTTAAGCACTAACAATTTGCTGTCGAGTCAACTCCAACTCATAGTGACCCTATAGGACAGAACAGAATTGCCCCCACAGGGTTTCCAAGGTGGATGCAAACTGTTGACCTTTTGGTTAGCAGCCGTAGCCTTAACCACTGTGCCACCATGGCTCTGGCTAAGCAACAGGAGGCTGCTAATCAAAAGGTTAATGGTTCAAAGTCACCCTTTGGCTCTGCGGAAGAAAAGGCTTTACAATCTGCTTCCTTAAAGATTACAGCCCAGGAAACTATGGGGCAGTTCTACTCTGTCACATAGGGTCGCTATATGTGGGAATCAACTCGACAACACATAACAACTGCGACAATTTAGTTCACTATTATCTATTACATGTACAAGTTTTAAAACATTAATTTCTACAAGAATGAGTATGACATAAATATTTTCTTTTTGTTTTCTTTAAAGTCACTCTCCAAAAAAAAGTATATAAGGGAGAAGAGATGAAGGAAAAAAAGTATAACGTGATTTTCATTGTATAAAATTCTAGAATAATTTTTCTAATAATTTTTAGTAGAAAGTTGTGTTCAATAATAGAACTTGGTTAAAAAACAGAATGAGAAATTAACAAATCAGTATCAGATTAGAAAACTGTTTTCTTTCTTTCATTTCTTATTTAACTGACAGCTTTTGCTCTGTGATAAAGGAAAGATAAAAATATTAAAGTATTTCAGGTTGGACTTTCCTTGGCGTCTAGATTTTGGTCAAGAATGTTATTCCAAATTCTATATTTGAAGCCTTAGAGCATGTCTGGTCAGCTGGAGGTGAAATAGCCTTAGAGATTGACTTGTGTTAGCCAAAGTCACAAGAGACTGACTTCTACA
Organism: Trichechus manatus latirostris; assembly: GCF_000243295.1. NCBI lineage: Eukaryota > Metazoa > Chordata > Mammalia > Sirenia > Trichechidae > Trichechus > Trichechus manatus. Next base: position 19,964,942 of record NW_004443974.1, on the reverse strand, counting down.
TCTTTATGCCCACTTATTAATTTACAGTGGGAGCTACATTTAATAACTAGATCAGTTAACTGTACAAGAAACGCCCTTTGGGTGAGCCGATATACTCTGGTGGCCAAATTATACATAGGAAACTTGTTTGGAGGCTCTGAAATTAGAGCAACGGGAATTGAATACAAACAGATATTTCTTTCTAGCTAGGGGAGCCTAATAATTTACCCTTTTCTCCTCCAGGGATTTTTCTGTTATAATAACCAGAGCTGTTGCCTAGATATCCCCTTACAAATTCTTATCCTACCATTCCTCTTTTTCTGGATTGTCTGAGGTTACTGTAGCATCCCGTTGTTAAATCATTCTTTATGAAATGTTGGTTTCTGTTTCCAGGATGATGGTGTATTTCAGATTAGTTTTATTTTACTATGAGTTCTCTTGCTGACTCTTAGACATCCTCTAAAAAGAGAACTGTTGGAAAATAGCAACATAAGATAATGAATTCCAGCTATTGGTACTGATTCGTACTTTTAGTTTCAGAGACTGGTACCCTCTGATGTAGGTTTCTATCCTATTCTTTCGGCTTGTCATTTCTTTTCCTTTAACATACTGAATGGTCTACTATCCAAGATTTGGCTTTGAATTTTGTATTTTATTTTGATGGCTTCCAAATATCAGAATGTAGACAGCAATATCAGTTTTTCTGTCCGTCTTAATAGTATATGTTACATCCTGTTTCTTTTATGAAAGATATGTTTTTTGTAAAGGTTAGTTTTCTACTATAAAGTTCTGTAATAATTTGGTTTACGGGCTGAAAGATGATAATAGAAATGTATCATTAAATCTTGAATCCCAAAAATCACCTTCAGAATGTTAAAAAAAAAGAAAAAAAAATGCCAAGAACATCTTCTCTGTTGTTGTTTTTGCCAATTCTGCCATGATGTTTTCACAGTGTTTTGATGAAAACAAATGTGTGCGCATTTCAGTTGTAAATTAACATGTCAGCATGTGGGTTGCAGGAAGTAAGTCATTCTGAGAAAATGGAAATGATGAATTCAGCGTCCGAGTTGTGTTTTTCCTTGAAATGTTTATTAGCTGCAGCGCATCACTCTTGTGCACATTATTGCAGATTTACACCAAAATTGTAAGACCAAGGAAGTAACTGAAGATCCAGCATCAGGATAATGCAATCATGGTGAATCTTGCCTAGGACGTTTCTTTTTTGGGTGATATGTGATTGTAACGATGGCTGGGTTCCTCAGCGTATGTCTTCTGAGTAACTCAAATGATTCCATTTTTAATAATCTATATGGGGGACATATTCACTTTGCTTGCATTATAATACCGAATTATGGCGTGGGTACCTTTCTGGAAAAAAAAAAAAACACGAGAAAAGCTTACGTATTAAATTATTTTGAGCATATTTGTATTAAGATTATCAATGAAACAGAATACAACAAAATAATGGAATATTATGAAATACCTCAAAGTCAGGGTGACCTAAACATTACGACGGAATAGAACAATAGACAGTATTGTTTATTGTGAGTCCTCTTAAAGGAACGAAGACTCTGAAGAAGCTACCTTATTACATGGCACCCAAGATTAAAAGTAAGTTCCAGAAGATAAGATGTTTAATTGCATTCTCACATCAAATCCATTTTCTTCAGCTTGCTCCTAAGATGCCTTGGAACATGTAGCAGCCCTTTCAAATATTGATCAGACAAAGGCAGAGCCCTACCCAATGGAAAACTCTGATAACCAATTAAAGACTCAATCAATCTTATGTTATGGTGTCCCTAAATGCAAGAACGGGGTCCCGGTTGTTGGCGAATGGTTAATGTGCTTGGCAGCTAACAGAAAGTTTGGAGGTTCCTAATATTCTACTCGGAAGAAAGGCCTGATGATCTACTTCTGAACAACCAGTCATTGAAAACCCTATGGAGCACAGCTCTCCTCTGACACACATGTGTCGCCATGAGTCAGAGTTGATTCCACAGAAACTGGTAACAGGTAGATCCAAGAATGATATATTCTCTGGTGTCTTTAAAGGCCGACATTCAGCGAGGAGAGCAATTCAGTGTCAATGCAAGATCCCAGTGCATTCAAATTGACTTCGCAATCTTACATTCCTAACATTTGGGAATCTGTCTTGCCAGAAGCATCATTGTTCTCTGTTGAAAGTTTACTCTGGTTTTCTGCTTCTGTGGCTTCACAGTCCATTTTTGAGCTTCAATTACAGAGCACAGCAGTACTATTTATATCACCTCCCCCCCCATTACTTTGTTTGCTAAAGTGTAAAATAATTTTCAGTCTGAGCCAGAACAAGTCACTACCTAACCCCCTACTGGCCCCACAAAAAGAAAATGATCAGGTCCTTTAATTTAAGTGTATTAAATACTGCCTTTAGGATAGGCATTTTAATGAAGTGATAACTGATCATTAAATAGTTATGACAACTAGATTCTGCCTGAATTGCTAATAAGGCCAGATAAATGTAGTAATCAGAAACTGATGTTTAAATTATATGTATAAACAAGCCTATTAATCTTCCACTCAGTTCTGGATTCATGCTGAGAACATCTCAACCCTTTTTACTTAGGCAGTGACAATGTGTAAAAACAGACATAATCCTTTTTACTTAGGCAGTGACAATGTGTAAAAACAAGTAGAGTAACAGGTTTTTTTTTTTTTTTTAAGAGAAATATTTCGCAATAATCAGAAAAACTTTCATGTAGATTGTGAGTATAAATCAGTGTATTGATTTTTTTTTTAAATGAGAGGCAGTGTGTTAGAATATTGAGCCTATGTAAACCTCAAACTTTTAATTATAGAAATACGAGTAAGAGTCTTAGGTAAAAATATTCACAAGAGGAAATGACATAGAGACTATAAAACCCTAACCCTAAAACATAACTACTACCACTTTTGGAGACATAAATGTCTTAAACCAGAAAAGTTAGATTAAACAGTATAGTAAAAGTAAACCTACTTGAATAACTCAGATTAATCATAGAATTTGTTCAATAGTAGTAAATCCATTAAAAGAAGAGACTCAGGTTTTAAACTAGAGGAAACTGATGGAGTTATCGTAATAGAGGGAAAAAAGGCATTCGATAAACATCAACACAAATTTAGAAAGCAACTCAAAATGTAAATATATGGATACTTCCTTAACATAATTGAAATATGTATTCCAATGCATATGTAATCATGCTTAGCTAGAAACATTTGTATAATATGTAATATAAAACAAGTCTGTTTTGATTATTATAGCATGATATTTTTAATGTTTGGGTGGTTTTATAAATATAATATTGATCCCAAAATATCACTATTAGAATAACTGGGAAAGGTCATAACAATCAATTAAAAGTAACCAATTTTAATAAAAACCCTCAATAAATAGTTGAATACAGCTAAATACTTTTTAAAAAGACTTACCAGCAACAGTAGTTTAGAAATGATAATATAACACTCCATTTATAATTATAGTGAATATGTATGAAATATCTAAAAATAATCTACAAAGGGACTATGTATTTCTTATGAAACTTTACTGAGATGAAGCAAAGCATATGTAAATAAATGGTCATAGTATACTTCTAGTGGGAAGACTACAGCTTATAAATATGTCAGTGTATCTAAAATTAATTATCCAAGTGGAATCTAAGTAATAATACAAACAAAACTCAACAAAAGATTCCAAATTTGGGGGAAGAATTATCATGAAAAGATATCAAACAATATTCCAAAATAAAAAGAGAATATTCCAAAGAAAAAGTAATAACCCAACAATATTTTAAGTTAAAAAAAGCAATTAATTTAAAAATTATACCTTTCTTATGAAAGATACAAATTATTGGAAAATAAGTAATTACTGAATAAATCCAATTGTAATACATGAATTTCCCCTGCATCCCCCCAGAAAGGAGGAGAGATGGACTATATAAAATGAATAGTTCGAAATAAATGGTTGGTAACTTGGGGGAAATTTTAGTTAGATGCACATTTTATACATTTTTCTGCAATAATTCCAAAGGATTAAATTAAAAATAAATGAAAAAGTAAAATAAAATATAATCAAATATTTATCATCTCCTTTAAGATAATAAGAAGTATCTACTTTAGAAGTTGTAGGAGAAATTAAAAAGAAAAAAAATCAAATTTGATTATTATAAAAATTGAAAAAGACAGGCTCCCCAAAGAGCAAAACAGTTAGGTTTATGTACTAAACTGGAAAAACATTAAGAGCAAATAGAAATTTTCAAAAGATAATATATTTATTATGTAAAAATAAAATATATTTATTAGGTAAATATGTAACTTGGTAAGAAGAACACGTTGATTAAGTGGATAAAAGGGCAAAGTCAAACATAAAATTCACAAAAGAGGATCTACGATTGATAAATAAGTGTGGATATAAAGAATAATCAATGCAGCTTTGTATTAAGGGGAAAAAAAAGAATAAAGGAAAAAATGAAAATAAAATGTAAGAAAGAAAGTGGCTTCTCCTCTTCAGGTTAGTATGAAACCACTCACCGTACATAATTGCTGTGGTCAGTCTGCTTAAAACTAAATTTAAGGATTATCAATATTCATAGTAATGTTCATACCTTTAATCCAGTCACCCCCCTTCTGGTATTCAAGGCTTAAGAAGTAAACCAAATGAAGAGAAAGCCAAAATAATGCGGTTTAAGTGCTGAACTGGAAAATTGCGTGCAATGTTCAGCACACCGGCATCTATTCTAGCAAGAAATTGGAGGCGTACTAAAGAATAAACACCATAGAAGGGGTTAGTTAAATTATGTTTCATAGAAAGGTCAGAGGGGATTATGTTGCAGACATTAACAATGGTATGTCAGGAGCAGTATGGACATGTATGCTTGATAAGATACTTCAAGCTTTTTCAACTGTATATTTGAAAAGGAATATACAGAAAGTTTATAGATGTTATGTTAGAAAAGTGAATTTATAATCTCATTTATTTTCTAAAATTATTTGATTTTCTAATATAAAAAGGAATAAAATTAAAATTAAACAGATACGAAGGAAACTTGCTATATTAAATACATCTGCCTGTTATAAAAATACAAAACTGAGGGAAAGAAATTTAAAAAGATGTCAATAAGGGCGTTTCTCATTCATTTCAGGAAGGGTGTCTCTGCAGAAGGGCCTCAGTTACAAATGCAAGCTTTGGGGGCCAATCCAAGTCATTTGCTGCCCAACTAGCATGAAACTCAGGAGAGATGCAAGACGGTCAGGTCGTGTTATAGAAAAGTTAACGTATCCATGGAGAATTCTTGTGTGCTCTGAAGCTTGGACTGCAGGATTATTGTTTGAGCTCAGTAGCCTAAATATTTCTATGCCCACATGGTAAACTATAAGCATCAAATAAGCTGGTAGTGATAGTCACCAAGTAACAAAGCAAGGCTATTTCCCTTCTGCATTTCTGCTTGAGAGACGATGCATATAAAACAATATGTATCTGAGTCAGCATCAAACATCCGTCTTATCAGTGGGAGTTTTCAAACTATACAGGAGACTGGGAAAGTTGAGTGTACATGAGCTGCCTTTCGTGGATGTTTCCCTTGCAAGTAGATTGCAATGAAAAGCCTTGACTGTATAAAGAAATTTCCAAAACAAATAATTCTGGCACATATATAAGGGCATTCATCGTTATTAGAAGCAGGTCCTGGGTGGTGTAAGTGGTTAGTTAGAACATTTGAAAAGTTGGCGTTTCAAGTCCACCCAGCGGTGCCTCATCAAAGGAAAGACCTGGCAATCTCCTGAAAAATCAGCCATAGAAAACATTGTGGTGCACGGTTCCACTCTGGCACACATGGGGTCTCCGTGAGTCGGAGTTGACTCGACAGCAACTGGTTTGGTTGTGTGAAGAGACGGCTGTGAAGAACAGGCATTGTGACCTGAAGACCAAGAGGAAGCAGGGCAACACCAACCCTCTAAACCTTTTAAACGCAGTCTGAGAGATCACAACTCCCATTCCTCAAATACTGTGATTCTCCACCCTGGCTGTGTATTAGCATCACCTTAGAGCAGTTAAGAAGTCCTGATGCCCAGGCCAGGATGAAGAATGATTAAAAGAAGAATTTCTGGGGGTGGAACCAGGTTATCAGTATTTTTACATCCCCAAGTGGTTCCAGTAATACGCAGTCAATATTGAGAGCCAGTGCCTTAACAAAACGTTGATGGTTTCAGAGAGTTATTTCAATAAATAGGTTAGTGCGGGGTTTTCTAAACCTAAATGTCTGTGGGTTCTTGGCAGGTAGTTAAAATGGGTGAAGCTGGATACATTTTTTTTTTTTCCCCCTACAAGTATCTTCAGTGATATTCTTTCAATACAGATTGTTTGTTTATATATTCAACATGTAGGGACAGTCTTGACTTTGCAAAAAATAAGTATGTTTCCTTTCATTTTTCTTAAAACAAATGGCCATTTGGGGCTGTTTTTTATCTGTGGAATTTTGATAGAATCTCAAGCATAAGAAATATTTCACTTTCCACTTTGCTGTATGAAAACGTCAGCACAAGGGTGATAAAAACGGACACGTGACTTTTCTAATCTACACTAATGGCAATTGCTGTCCAACCTCGGCCCATGGTTATCATGTGAGAATACAGACCCGATCGTTACCATATTGTCTGATACTTCCGATGAAGACAGAAATTCAATTTTCATGTAAAGTCACTCAATTTTTAAATATTGATAATTAAGTCAAAATAACTGTAAAACTCAGTGTGGACCGGCATTGCAAGCCAAACAAAACATCTGTGGACATTTTCTGCCTGTAGGCTAAATCTGGCTGGCAAGTGGCCATTTATACTCTCTGATCTAAGGTAAATTTATAGAGGCTCCATGATCAACTGACCTCATTGCATTCTTTGAGAATCAGTCATTGGCAGTAAAATAAGCAGGATGGGGATTCACTTATAAAAGATAATCCAGTCTCAAAAACAAACCAATTGCTGTTGAGTTGATTCCAACTCATGGCAAACCCACGTGTGTCAGAGTAGAACTGCACTCCATAGGGTTTTAAGTGGTTGATTTTTTTGGAAGTAGATCGCCAGGGCTTTCCCCTGAGGCACCTCTGGGTGGTTTCAAACCAGCCTTTCAGTTACTAACCAAGCATTTAACCATTTGCACCCAGAGACTGGTCTCAAAAATAAGACTCAGGTATTAGAGTTAAGGACATGGTCAGTGTTAGACTATTGGCCAAAAAGATTTGATGAGAGACCCTAAATAGTGACATTAAATTAATCTATTACTAGGGGCAGGATGAGGAGCCCCAGTGTCACAGTGATTAAGCACTCAGCTGCTAACTAAAAGATTGGTGGTTCTAATCCACCAGCCGCTCCGAAAGAGAAAGATGTGGCACTCTGCTTCCGTAAAGATTTACGGCCTTGGAAACCCTATGGGGCAGTTCTACTCTGTCATATAGGCTTTCTATGAGTTGAGATCAACTCAATGGCAGTGGATAAGGGCAGAATAGGACTATGGCCAGGCTCGGTTACAGGGAAGATGAGAATTGTAGGAACAAATAAAACATCCGTCAAATCTGTGACCTTAGAACAGAACTGTATATCGTTCCCATTGGCTTTTTGATGTGGACAGTGTGACTGTCGCCTGTTAACAGTTCTATGTAACCAGCTGACTTAACCTGTTCTGAGACCTTTTCACCAGGCTGGTTCTTGGGAAGAACAGTGTTTCTTAACTTTAGCAGACATCATATTCACTTGAGGGGGCTTGTTAAAACACAGATCTCCAGGTCCCGCCCCCAGAACCTTGGACTGAGTAGGTCTGGGTGGGACCTGAGAATATGCATTTCTAACAAGTTCCCAGTGAGGCTGACACTGGTCTGGGAACCACACTTTCAGATCCTTGGGTCTTGGGCCCTTTTCCTGTAATGTTCCTACAGACCTGAGTCTGTACCCTTTGCCTCTGAATCAGTGGGAAATGATGTTCTTCAGGGGTACTTGTTAGAGTGTTTCTTAAAATAGTAATGTGGAATAAAATTGGAAGACATTTCTTCATCGGGTCATCCCTAATTTTTGGTTTTATTAATTGGCAATTTTAGGAGTCACTTGATTTCCTTACATGTATAATAACATTTTCATGTGAGTTTTGCACAGCAAGCAGTGGAAGCTCTGCACTTGCAAATTTCCCGGCTTGTTGGTGGGAACGGCGGGAACTGGTGAACTGCAGGGCCCATATCCCATGTAGTCCAAACACGTGTGCTTGGATTGTGTGGTCAAAAATTTGCTGTCTTTTTCTTATCTCTTTATATATCTGATGTTATTTCCTGAGACAGTCGAATTGGTGAGGTGCATCCTGGAAGCTGTTTATGATTTCCTTGTTATTATGACGTTAGTTAGGGGAGCTGCCATTTGTCAGAGTGGTATAGACCCGGTAATTGAACAGTCTTGAGGTAGAATTGCTGAGTGAGGGAAAGGATTAGTATATTTGATTTTGCCTGGTATGTTTTTCTGTATTTTTTTCTAGGGAGGATATTACGCATATTAGTAGCATTTAGAGCAAATGTGAAAAGAAACAGGCCAGTGGTCCTCCATTCTGACTGAGATACTAGAAACTCGTGGGGGAATTTCTGGGAGAAAAGATGCTTGGGCCCTATTCTAGGCTAATAAAATCTGATCCTTGGGTAGGAGGGAGCTGGTATATTCTAAAATTTCTCTAGGTCAGTAGTTCTTAAATTTTGGCCTGCATTCCAATCACCTGGAGGGCTTATTAAATAGATTGCTGGGCCGTAACCCTGGAGCTTATGATTGAGAAGGTCTGCCTGGGAACCTGAGAATTTATGTTTCTAACAAATTCCTAGGTGATACTAGTCCTAGGACCATGCTTTGAGGACCACTGCCCTCGGTTCTGACAATGTATAACTGCAGATAAGTACCACTGCTGATTTAAGCTCAGCTGTTAGCCATTGTTACTTATTTATCCTGGCGTTTCTCCCATGCTGAGTTGTGGTTTGTTGTTACGGATTGATTTCTACTCAGAGAGACCCTGTCTGAGGGTCGAACTGCCCCATGAAATTTATAATAACCCTTAAATCCACTGTAAATGTTTCCCTACAGACTAAAGTCTTGAGAGTTGTATTCTTAGTAATTTCGGAGCCCATTAAAGTTTATGGCAATTTAATTTTATATAAACAAAGCTATAATTTTGTATCAAAATTTATATTTTAGCCATGTCCAGCTGCATCAGTCAGCCTCAAAGAGCTCTGTCTTTGCTTATATTTTCTGCTACAAACCCTGAAGTTGGAGAAAAATCACAATAGCAGCATCAGCAAGCCTAGAATAAATTAGATGTGGGCAGTTTTCTGCATTATAATCCTCTGGTATGATGAATTCAATCATCATTTTCCAAGGCTCACTATTCCTGGAAAGGTTATTTTTACTAAAATGTCTAAAGATCAGCTTCCAGCTCAGTGAGTCCTAGCAGCTTCCAAATCTTGGCTCTGCATCTGCCAGTGCTCCCGAAACATTCTAAGGGTATTTCAATTGTAATTAAACACTTGAATACAGGTACATACAGTGATTTTCTCACTGTGTCAGATGCTCATGCCTCTTTTGCTACAAGTGTGATGAAAAGAGCATGGACTTCACAGACACACCTATGTCCTTAATTAGTAGCTGTATATATTTGGGCAGATATCTTGGTCTCTTTCAGCCTCAGTTTTCTTATCTGTAAAATGGGAGAGTGATCCCTGTCTCACAGGGGTATTGCAAGGATCAAATAAGACAAGGAATGGCAAGTCCCCTGCATGGTGCCTGCTGGTAAACCAAAACCAAACCTGTTGCCATCAAGTCGATTCCAACTCATAGTGACCCTATAGGGCAGAGTAGAACTTCCCCATAGGGCGTTCCAAGGAGTGGCTGGTAGATTGGACCCTTTGGTTAGCAGCCAAGCTCTTAACCATTATGCCACCAGGGCTCTGCCTGCTAATAAGTGCTGCAAAATGAGAACTATTTTTGTGATGATGATGGGAATGATGGTGTTTAAGAAGCTCTTGGTTTTCCCTTCTCTCTGCAGAATATATAATTCTATCAAAACTAAATAGAGAAGATTCACTCAAGCCACAGAACCAAACCAATCATCAGAAATGTGTAACTCTATTTTGCCAACACATGGATTAACTGGATGTCTACATTTCTCACCTTTATCTTGAAGTATGTTTTAAGTCTGAAGAGCAAACACTGCAAGCCAGATCCCTGCTCTGAAAAATAACTTTTGCAAACATAGTTGTTGACCTAATTTTTAGTTCTATGTTTCGTATTTATATGGCGGCATGATGTCTATTAGGCACTATTTGAAATGTGGAGTCCTGGGAATAATTCACTTACACTTTACTAAAAAAATGGGACTTGATTTAAAGAAAGGATTACCTTCACCATAAAGCTAGTTGGAATTTCTTTGAAGTGTGTAAACCTTCCTTGTAATTACCATGTGGCTGATACCTTGTGAGATCATGCTTATTTTACAGCTTAAAGGAATCCTTGCAATACAGACTTCTCACTCCACTGAACAAAAAGTGCCTTGGCACTCTACCGTCCATCAACTGAGGTGGGCACGCACAGCAGGTTGCTGCAGCTTTTCAAAGACATTCGTTTGGGAGAAATAAAGTCTCTGTGAAAAACAGAACAAAAACCAAAATTAAAACCATACCTAGAGAACTCTGATTACTTTTATCTTATATTGGTACATTAATTTAACAGTTTAAAATATAACTGGAGTTCTGGATGGTACAAACCGTTAATACATTGGTCAGCTAACAGAAAGGTTGGAGGTTTGAATCCACCCAGAGGAGCCTTGGAAGAAAGTCCTGGTGATCTACTTCTGAAAAGTCAGCCATTGAAAACCCTATGGAGTGCAGTTCTACTCTGACACTCATGGGATCACCAGGAGTAGGAATCCACTGGACAGCAACTGATTAAGGTTATTATAACTGTGTATCTGTATAATATCGTTCTATAACTATATGCATAGCTAGTTTAACAGAGACTATTTTAAGTACATTAAATCCAATTTGTTACATAAATTACGTGCGCAGCTTCTTTAAGCTAGGCATTGTCTACATTAATCCCCCAAATATGTGTGTCTCAGCATTCAGGGGTGTGTGTTTATATATGTGTTTTTGTGTAGGTCTCAGTGCAATTTTTTTTGATAATTTTCAGAAACAAACCTTGAATAATAATTGCAAAATAAAAAAATATAAACTAATGATTTTATTTTCCTTAAGTATATGTATCTGTTAAAAAACACATTTAAAGTAACATAAAAACCTTTATGTTCTACCTTTTCTCCTGAGGTCTTGATAATAGAATTTTACTTTCTGTATGTTTAATATTTTAATAAGCTAGTGAAACAAGCTAGGCTATTAGATTTAATTTTGCCCATCTCTAGACAGAGCTTGAGCTTTCTCCTATAGGGATTTACCATTGCTCTCCATTTGTTGTCAGTCCCCTTAGGAGCTCATTTCTTCATCTCACTAATGAGCTATAAACTTTAAAACAGTGAAGAGCTCTGAAACATGCAGGATTGTGATGGGGCTGGTGCAAGGATATGATGATGGTGGCCGTATCTTCTACCTCAGCCCTCTTTGATCTCTTGCCATTTCTCTTTGTTCTCTGTCTTAATATTGGCCATGTCTACTTCTCAACCACCATTGTTCAAAACTTGTCATCTGGAAAAACACTGTTGGTGGTGGTATTGTTAGCTGCTGTTGAATCGACCCCAGACTCAAGGCAACTCCATGCACAATGGAATGAAACCCTGCCTGGTCCTACGCCATCCTCATTATCAGTTACAGATCGGATCCCTGTGATCCATAGGGTTCTCATTGGCTGATTTTTGTAAGTAGACCACCAAGCCTTTCTTCCTAGTCAGTCTAAATGTGGAAGCTCCACAAACCTGTTCAGCATCATAGCAACAATCAAGCCTCCATTGACAGACATGTGGTGGCTGTACTTCAGGTGCATTGGCTGGGATTTCAACCTGGGTCTCACGCGTGGAAGGTAAGACTTCTAGCACTGAACCATTACTACCCCCTAGAAAAACACTGTAGCGTATTAAAATTGCACTGTAAGATGTAAATATACAGCAATTTGAGGGTTTTTTTGGTTGTTGTTGTTTTCTGTAATTGAGCTTAGCTTGGTCATGAGTTTGCATTTCTACTGATAGAGAAGAATAAGTTTGTCATGCTTCTTCAAAGTAACTTGTTCTCTTCTTTATACAATTTAGTCTTTTTACAGTGCAATAAGTCCAGGCTCAGTTTTTCCCTTCCCTGCTCCTCTCCTTCTCCTGGGGAAGAGGAGGAAGCTTGTGTGACACTATAGAGGAATATTCAGGATGTCACTGGGCTCTCTCTACCACTATGGGTGAGGTGACTAGTTTCCTTGGCCTCTGAGTACTGATCAGCATCCACAGCTAGTGTCCCCAGAGTCCGCCATGGCCTCAGGCTTCAAGCTCCAATAACTTTGCATGTGTCTACTTCAACTCTACTGTGGTTACCCCACAGTATCCTCTCAGAACCCAAGTGGGTGGTGGGGCACAAACCTCATCCACTTTTAGGTTTCCCATCAATCTATCTGAAATTTATATAATTTCCTCTTGGGCTCCATCTTCATCCCCAGGCCTTTCTTAGTTATATAGACAGTATTTTAACCCTAGACTTCTCCTTTTCTAGTCTCTTCAGTCCACAGTATTGTTTGTAAAAGGATTTCTTTAAAAAAAACTTTTTGGTTAAAAAAAAAAATCCTTATTCTCTATTTTGGAGTTGACATTGATCATCTTGAAGCTGAGTCTTGTCTTCTGGCTTTGACTCATTGAGCCTCATAAATCTGTCCTCTCCACAGAGCCTGGATCTTACAAATAAAGCTTTGGCTCTTACAAGCATTGTCTCTGAAATGAACTTTATGAGCCTATTTGGGATTTAAAAGTAGAATATGATCTCATTTTCCTGTGCTGGATTCTGCCTGTTCTCTGAACCAATGGAAACTTCAGTGTCAGTGAGTGTGGAATAAGGGGTAGCAAGAATTAGAGAAATGAAAATTATATCAAATAAGATTTCAGAGTTATTTGATGTTACTACTTCAGACACACTTGTGTGTTGCAAATCTTGCATATTGACTTTGTTCCATAGAATACTTTGGTGATTTTTGGACTTTCATATTGATTACATGGCCTTACTCAAATAGCTTGTCATACTTGTGATTTGATCATAAAACTGTAGACCCTGAGGATGCACAAATATTTACCAGTATTTGTTGGCAAATGTCTATGATGTCAGACTTACTAAAAAGTACCTGCAATGACCATTACAGCAACTGTATGATTAAAATAACTACAGTGTTTGTTTTTAGCTGTGTAGGTTTTTTAACCTACAGTAACATAGAAAGCAGTTTAAAAACCTACGGTGCAGGAGTTGATCTATGCAGCTAAATTTTTGTACATATTTTGTGTTTGTTTTTTTAGCTCGGCATTTGGAGTTTTCTCTATTATTCCCAAAGCTATGGCAATTATCTCTATTGGTTTAGAATGAAGAGGGGCATTAAAACAAAAGCTATTTCAATCAGGTTTGTTCGGTGAAGAATTAGAAAGACTAATTGATCAGATTTTCTAACTATGGAGAAAACCCCCTTGAGGGAGAATCCATGTCTCTACAGAAACATAAAGGGAATTAATACTTACCAGGCTTCTACCATATCCCAGATACTATTGGTCGTGGATTGAATTGTGTCCCCCAAAAATATCGGTCAACTTGGCTGGGTCATGATTCCCAGTATTGTATGATTGTGTACATTTTGTAATCTGATGTGGTTTCCTTACGTGTTGTAAACTCTATCACTATGATAATAAGATGGATTAGTGGCAGTTATACTGATGAGGTCTACAAGATTACATAGTGTTTTAAGCCAATCTCTTTTGAGATATAAAAGGGAGAACAAGCAGAGAGACATGGGGACCTCATATCACGAAGAAAACAGCACTGGGAGCAGAGCACGTCCTTTGGACCTGAGGTTCTAGCACTGAGATGCTCCCAGACCAAAGGAAGACGTGCATCACAAAGACCTTCCTCCAGAGCAGACAGAGAGAGAAAGCCTTCCCCTGGAGCTGATGCCCTGAATTTGGGCTTCTGGCCTACCCGACTGTGAGAAAATAAATTTCTCTTTGTTAAAGCCATCCACTTGTGGTATTTCTGTTAAAGCAGCACTACATGACTAAGACACTATGCTAATAGCTCCTGTATGTGTGATATCTTACTTAGTCCCAGTTAGGTACAGCGTTCTTATCCTCACTTTATCGTCAGAAACTGGCATGTTGTCAAACTGGAATTAAAACCTAAGTCTCTCCCCCATGTTACACCACCACCCACAAAAATCATCTGTATAATCTTTACCTCCATGAGAAGAACAGCAGGTGATCTTTGAACAGGGTGATAGCTTAAACCGAGAGTCATTCAAGTCAAGTATATAACCAAGAGGGTGATTGAATTGATTAAAAAAGCATATTGCTAAACAGCACTTTTCATAAAATATAAAAATTTATACCAGAAGTGTCTGACACTTCAGATATATTGACTCAGTATGTAATTTTGAAACTGGTGTAAGTATGTGATTTTCAGAACAATCGAACACAATACGTCAGCACAAATTCACTGAGGAATAACAGTAATAACATATGAAAAACAGTTTCCCCACTTGGAAAGAATTTTAGAACAGTATTTCTCCTCTCATGCTGTGTCCTTTCCATAAGTGAAACATCACTCATAGTACCATCCAGGTCCCAAAGGATTTCTTGAGTGCACATCATTATCTCAGAAGACAGAGATGAATAAGACATGATCTGTTACGTCTAAAATTAGAACTTACTGCCATATTGGTACATTTTGCCATGAGATGGTTCCCTGAAGGAAGATATTCTGTTTTCCTAGGTTTCTTTTTATCCTCTTAAAATGCTGTATGCCCAGGTAGTGTCCTCTACACATTCATTTGATGGTGGTGGAAAGAAAACCATGGTGAAGTGAAGCCTCAGTTTGTTATGTGGAATATAGTACAAATTGAGTATTGAATATGCAGTCATCATATTGAATCTAATTTTTTCTTTTTTTTGTAATTTGGTTTTTTTTTTAAAACTTTCATTTTTCCCATAAAAAATTTATAAAAACATTGTTATGTGACCCTAATTGCTCTCCCCATACTGTGACAGCACACTCCTCCTTTCCACCCCTGATTCCTCATGTCCATTCAGCCAGCTCCTAACCCTCTCTGCCTTCTCATCTCCCCTCCAGACAGAAGCTGCCCGTTTAGTCTCTTGTATCTACTTGAGCTAAGAGGCACACTCCTCACGGGTATCACTTTATGTCCCACAGTCCCATCCAATCCCTGTCTCAAGAGTTGGCCTCAGAAATTGTTTTAGTTCTGGGCTGATAGAGAATCCGGGGGTCATGCTTTCTGGGGTTCCTCCAGTCTCAGACCATTAAGTCTGGTCTTCTTTCTAGAATCTGAGTTCTGCACCCCACCTTTCTCTGCTCCATCCGGAACTCTCTGTTGTGTTCCCTGTCAGGGCGGTCATTTGTGGTAGCTGGGCACTATCTAGTTCTTCGGGTCTCAGGCTGATGAAGTCTCTGGTTTATGTGGCCCTTTCTGTCTCTTGGGCCAGTACTTTTCCTTGTGTTCTTTGGTGTTCTTCATTCTCCTTTACTCCAGGTGGTTGGGACCGATTGATGCATCTTAGATGGCTGCTTGCAAGCATTTAAGACCCCAGACACCACTCACCAAAGTAGGATGCAGAACAGTTTCTTAATAAGCTGTGTTATACCAATTGACCTAGATGTCCCCTCAAAGCATGGTCCCCAGACCCTTACCCCTGCTACTCTGTCCCTCAAAGTGTTTGATTGTATTCAGGAAGCTTCTTAGCTTTGGTTTAGTCCAGTTGTGCTGACTACCCCTGTAGTGTGTGCTGTCCCTCCCTTCACCTAAGATAATTCTTATCTACTATCTAGATAGTAAATAACCCTCACCATCCCTCCCCAACCCCGTAACCATCAAATAATGTTTTCTTCTGTGTTTAAACCTTTTCTTGAGTTCTTAAAATAGTGGTCTTATACACTATTTGACCTTCTGTGACTGACTAAATTCATTCAGCATAATGACCTCCATCTTCTTCCATTTTATAAGATGTTTCACGGCTTCATCGTTGTTCTTTTATCATTGTGTTGTATTCCATTGTATAGATTTACTATAATTTGTTTATCCATTTGTCCATTGATGGACACCTAGGTTGTTTCCATCTTTTTGCTATTGTGAACAGTGCCGCAGTGAACATGGGTGTGCATATATCTGTTCATGTGACAGCTCTTATTTCTCTAGGATATATTCCAAGGAGTGGGATAGCTGGATGGTATGGTACTTTTGTTTCTAGCTTTTTAAGGAAGCTCCAAATCGATTTCCAAAGTGGTTGTACCATTTTACATTCCCACCAACAGAGTATCAGTCTCTCCACAACCTCTCCAGCATTTATTATTTTGTGGTTTTTTGGATCAGTGCTAGCCTTGTTGGGGTGAGATGATATCTCATTGTAGTTTTGATCTGCATTTCTCCAGTGACTAATGATCTTGGGCATTTCTTCATGTATCTGTTAGTCACCTGTATATCTTCTTTGGCAAAGTGCCTGTTCATATCATTTGCCTGTTTTTTAATTGGGTTATTTCTCTTTTTGTTGTTGAGGTTTTGCAGTATCTTGCAGATTTTAGAGATTAGACACTGATTGGATTTGTCATAGCCAAAAATTTTTTCCCAGTCTGTAGGTTGTCTTTTTTACTCTTTTGGTGAAGTCTTTTGATGAGCATAAGTGTTTGAATTTTAGGAGCTCCCATTTTTCTAGTCTCTCTTCTGGTGCTTGTGCATTGTTACTTGTGATTTGTGCCATGTATTAGGGCTCCTAGCATTGTCCCTATTTTTTCTTCCATGGTCTTTATCGTTTGCGATTTTATATTTAAGTCTTTGATCCATACTGAGTTAGTTTTTTGCACAGTGTGAGGTATGGGTCTAGTTTCACTTTTTTTGCAGATGGATATCCAGTTATGCAAGCACCATTTGTTAAAGAGACTGGGTCTTTGTCAAATATCAGCTGCTCATAGGAGGATGAGTTTATGTCTGGATTCTCAATTCTGTTCCATTGGTCTATGTATCTGTTGTACCACTACCAGGCTGTTTTGGGTACCATGGCTGTATAATAGGTTCTAAATTTAGGTAGTGTGAGGCCTCCCACTTTGTTGTTCTTCTTGAGTAATGCTTTACTTATTTGAGGCCTCTTCCCTTTCCACATGAAGTTTGTGATTTGTTTCTCCATCTCATTAAAAAATGCTGGTGGAATTTGGATAGGGATTGCATTTTATCTGTAGATCACTTTGGGTAGAATTGACATTTTCACAATGTTGAGTCTTCCTATCCATGAGCAAGGCATGTTTTTCCATTTATGCAGGTCTCTTTTGGTTTCTTGCAGTAGTGTCTTGTAGTTTTCATTGTTCAGATCTTTTATGTCTCTGATTAGATTTATTCCTAAGTATTTTATCTTCTTGGGGGCTATTGTAAAAGGTATTGATTTGGTCATTTCCTCTTTGAGGTTCTCTCTGTTGGTGTAAAGGAATCCAACTGATTTTTGTATGTTTATCTTGTATCCTGAAACTTCGCTGAAATCTATTAGTTCCAGAGTTTTCTTGTGGATTCTTCGGGGTTTTCTGTGTATAAGAGCATATCATCTGCAAATGGAGATACTTTGACTTCTTCCTTACCAATTTGAATGCCCTTTATTTCTTTTTCTAGCCTAATTGCTCTGGCTAGGACCTCTAGCACAATGTTGAATAAGAGTGGTGATAAAGGGCATCCTTGCCTGGTTCCTGTTGTCAAGGGGAATGCTTTCAAAGTCTCTCCATTTAGGGTGATGTTGGCTGTTGGCTTTGTATAAATGCCCTTAATTATATTGAGGAATTTTCCTTCTATTCCTATTTTGTTGAGAGTTTTTATCATGAATGGGGGTTGGACTTTGTCAAATGCCTTTTCTGCATCAATCGATAAGATCATGTGGTTCTTTTGTTTTATTTATGTGATGGATTACATTGATTGTTTTTCTAATGCTGAACCATCCCTACATACCTGGTATAAATCCCACTTGATTGTGGTGAACTATTTTTTTGATATGTTGCTGAATTCTATTGGCTAGAATTTTGTTCAGAATTTTTGCGTCAATATTCATGAGGGATATTGGTCTGTACTTCTCTTTTTTTGTGATGTCTTTACCTGGTTTTGGTATCAGAGTTATGCTGGCTTCCTAGAATGAGTTTGAGAGTATTCCATCCTTTTCTATGCTCTGAAATACCTTTAGTAGTAATGGTGTTAACTCTTCTCTGAAAGTTGGTAGAATTCTCCAGTGAAGCCATCCAGGCCAGGGCTTTTTTTTGTTGAGAGTTTTTTAATTACCTTTTCAATCTGTTCTTTTGTTATGGGTTTATTTAGTTGTTCTACCTCTGTTTGTGTTAGTTTAGGTAGGTAGTGAGTTTCTAGAAATTTGTCCATTTCCTCTAGG
>NW_004443974.1:19937855-19945700 GCF_000243295.1 Trichechus manatus latirostris | reverse complement strand
AGTTAAATTTGTCATTATGCTGTTCTCTAATCTTTTTAATTTCCTCTATTGCGTGTTCTGCATTTTGTTTAATTTCCTTCCTAATTTCTCGAAGAGTTCTGTATATTAATCTTTTGTATTCTGCCTCTGGTAATTCCAAGAAATTTTCCTCCTCTGGAAACTTTCTAGATTCTTTATTTTGGGAGCTTCCTGAAGCCATTATGGATTGCCTCTTCATGTGATTTGATACTGACTGTTGTCTCTGAGCCATCAATAAGTTATCATATTTATTTATTTTATGTTTGCTTACTGTGTCCTAGCTCCTTGTTTTGTTTTGGTATGCCCAAATAGGCTGCTCGTATGAGCTAGTTTGATTATTGGCAACTCTGAAGCTCTAACGTCCTGTCACCAGGTGGTTAGATCTGTTACTAGGTATGTGAGCTCAGGAGTCCACCCTCTCCTCCTGAATTGATTCAGCTCAGGTGCCCAGGTAGATAGCCACCAAGTATGTGGTATAGGCTCTCACTTACAGTCCTAGACAGGCATGGATGTTTGGTGTAGGGACAGGCATCTGGCTGCAGCAGGGGGACACACTCTTAGCAAGGCAGGGGGCTGACGGCCACGCCCGAGTGTCCAGCAGGAAAGTGTGTCCCTGTTCCCTAGACAGTGTAGGTGGGTGGGTTTTGTAGCCAGACTATGAGCACCTAGTGCTGTTGGCTGTAAGGCCTGGGGCCACCTCTTTTTCATGGGCCCCTATTGCAGGTGGCTAGGTGGCATGGGTGAAGCCACCAGTCCTCAGGCCCCTGATGTGGGTAGGTGAAGCCCTGCTTAATGGGCAGAGCAGTGTCAAATATCAAGAACCTGCCACTTCACAGCCGAAACAGTTGAAGTTAGACTTCTGGTATATACCCTGTTATAGTGCAGTAATGAGGGCCTATGCTGTTGAGATGGGCTCACACAAGTCTCTGCAGGTGGAAAGGCACTCAAAGTCCGTGGATCCCTTATGCCTGTGCCTAGACAAAGGAGCTGTGCCTACCTGGGTTCCTGGCTTAGGGGAGCCAACTGTTTATTTTTTCCTCTATTTGTTAATTTGTTTACTCTCCAAGGCAGGGAGAATGACTCCAGGCATCTGACGGATCCAACTTCAGACCTAGGGGACTCAGCAATTGCTGAAGCTGGTCCGGGACCCAGTGCAGAGCAGGGAGCAGGGAGGTAAATTGGAGAGAGGTGTTTCCCTAAGGGGGGTGTTTTTGATCCACGCAGTAGGCCGTACGCAATTACTTATCTTTCGCTGATCCAGAGCTGTTTCTCACTGGTTTTGGGTATCCGTATAGACTCTCTGGTGCTGGGTGTCTCCGAGTATAGAAAACGTGCCTCCTGAGCACCGCCATTTGCCTGCTTCACCGCTTACCCTTGAGCTGCTCAGGCCTGAAGGGCTCAGGCCCTTGCTGGGTCAGGTGTGGCAACTCCTTGCTGCTTCTGAACCATCTCTCCCTTCCCCTGACACTCAGTCCTGTTCCTCAACTCTTCCTTTGATGTTCAGGGCTCCCAGATTGCCATATATAATTAATTCACTTGTTTTTTTGGGTCTTTGTTGTAAGAGAGTCCACTGGAAGTGTCTGACTACTCTGCCACCTTGGCCCCACCCCCAATCAAATTTTACAGTTCTACTTTGGCTTGATTGAGTATCCAGAGGCTAATCTAGTCCTAAGGAGTACCTGGGTGGTGCACAGGGTTAATGTACTTAGCTGCTAACTCAAAATTGGTGGTTCCAATCTACCCAGAGGTGCCTTGGAAGAAAGATATGGTGATCTACTTCCAAAAAATCAGCTATTGAAAAGTCTTTGGAGCATATGAGGTCATCATGAGTCGAAATCAACTAGATGGCCACTGGTAATAATAAAATAATAGTCCTGGGAACAATAATAGTCATTAGCAGTTCTCCTCTTAAGCTCTGAAATTCCATGTATCTTTTGGAGCCATCATTGGCTTTAGTTTTAGATTTTTTTTTTCCCATAGAAATAGATTACCTAGGAATTTATTACTCATTTTTGGATAAAATTGGCAGAATTTTTCTATTTAATGAACTTCTATTACCTAAAGACTTGACCTTCATTTAGAAGATTCTAAGTTGGGAAGTGTGAGAAAATTCCTGGCTTAAAAATTAAGCATTTCAACCAATATCACCGTTAAAAAGAAACAAACAATATCACCTTTAAAAACATACTTTATGATATGCTTGAGTTAGGATGAACCAAACTGCACTTAGGGCCGTCTGTTTTTTTTGTTTTTGTTTTTGTTTTTCTGTACAGCTTATCATTAGTAATATGTACTACATACAATGTTGCAGCACATAATTTGCTGATGTTATCATTCTCAGATGTTCACTTGCAGATCTTCAAAGATCACATTTATAAAGATACTGATAATAAAAAACAACGAAAACTAAAAAAAAAAAAAAAAAAGAGGAATCCAGCTTACATCAGAATTGACTTATGATGGATTTGTCAGAATGAAGCCCCGTTGTAAACTGGGGACTGCCTGCATTTATTATTTAGCTACTAGTTTTGACTTAACTGGATCAAGTGAAAAGTGCTACACGTTGCAAGCTGTAGCTGAGGGTGTAAGTCTTATACTTACACACTTACTCTACATTTTGACAAAATAACAATCTTAGGAGTAAGTGAAGAAATGCATGTGCTTTAGAACTGAATGGAAAGATGTATCCAATTAAATAATTTATCAGTCCATTAATAGGCAGACATCCTTGTTCTGGGCTTCCACAAATGTGCCTTTAAAACCAGCTAGAAGCTTCGTGTAGTTTGAAAGTATATTTTGACCACCAGTGAGAATATATTTAAATTAAATTTCTAAATAGTTAGTGTTTCAGTTACTGTTTATTTAGGTTGCCTTATGATTAACAGTGGTTAACCATTATAGACTTCCTTTTATCTTTAAGAACCATGAAATGAGAGACAGTATCAGTGATGCCCTCATTCTTTATAGCCTGAAGCATAGGGAGGTAATTTTCGATTAGAAATTCCATTTGCTCTTTATCTATGTGACACATTATGTGGAGGCAGACAAGACAGATGTCAAGGTAGTTTTATTAGATTTCTAGGAAGACCTCTACTACCAAGTGTCTCCTGTAGAAATGTGCCCTTCTTGGGGATTTTATCTCACAATGTTATCTGATTTATCTATATCAACTCAGACAACTTTTGATCCTTTATCTAAAGTGTATTCCTTAACAGAATCACATTTTTTCATAAATCTGCTTTTCAGTTTCTTTGTTTATAAATATGTGCAAGAATTTTAAAGGAAGATGTATAGCCTTAGTCACTCCATGGAAGATAACATACATATGATATTTTTTTTTTACCAACTTCATTTGTACTAGATTGCAAATGTTTTTAATTTTTCTCAACTGAGAGTCACATTTCACAATGAAATTTCCAGTTAGACAATGTTATGTTTGACAGATTAGAATAGTTTCTTTAATACTTCAATATTTCTCCTCTATTCTGTCCGTCGTTCACACTCTAACCTCCTCCTCTATCCTCTCTCACTTCCTAATTCTTTTCTTACCTGTCATCCTCACTTCTCTTTTCTTCCACTTTTTTACTTTTGTATTTCGTAAACTTTTATTTTGAAAGACTTAGATTTATAGAAGAGTTGTAAAGATAGTGCAAAGAGTTTTCGAACACCCTTAATCTAGCTTCCCCCGGTGATAACATCTTGCATTAACAATGGTACATTTATTAAAACTCTTACTTTGCATTTTTCATCTACCCAACCCACTATTCCAATATTGATTGAGTATTCACTATACAACCGGCAGAACCCTGGTGGCATAGTGGTTAAGAACGTGACTACTAACCAAAAGTTGGCAGTTCAAATCCACCTGCCTCTCCTTGGAAACCCCATGGGGCAGTTCTGCTTCACCCTACAGGGTCACTATAAGTCGGAATTGATTTGATGACAATGGGTTTGATCTTGGGTTTTTATATAACAGGCATGATTTTTGTCAATGAAGATGATATATATTTCACATGCAGATACACACACACACACACACACACACACACACACACACACACACACCCTCAGTTGCCATCAAGTCAGCACTTCCTCATGGCAACTCCATGAGGGTCAGAGAAGAACTGTGCTCCACAGAGTTTTCAGTGGCTGATTTTTCAGAAATAGATTGCCAGGGCTTTCTTTTGAGGTGCGTCTGGGTACACTCAAACTACCAACAGCAATGCAGTAGAATAACCTCTACCCACATCCTCCTACCACTTGTCCCCCTGCCCTTAGTTGTTCTCTGATAGGAATTGGTATTTTAGACTACCTGAAATCAGACGGAACTAACTAAATTAACTGCAGGTGTATTCAGAAATTTTGTTTATCTTCAGTTGTATTGTGCTGTTTAGCTTTCTTCCACCTAGCTTATATTACTCCCTTAAAGGAATTCCAGGAAAATAATTAAATCACTGGCCCTAAAAACTTGGATGTGCCAAAAAATAAGTAGCTAAACTCTAAATAATATTAGAAAAGTTAGAAACCCAGGTATTCATGGCATTAATAAAGGGAGGGAGAAAATATTGTAATGTTCTTTATTTTTCCAAAAAAGGAGTAGATTGTAATACTTGGTACACGTGTACAATGACTGGTAAATATGCTAAAACGTTAATACTTGTGTTGGGAAGTAGAATTACGAGTGGATTTTTCTTAACATTTTCCTCTTATGTAATAGTCTTATTAAAGAAAGAAAAATACCTTTTGTTTTCAGAGCTTTGCAGTGGTTTAATATCACTCAAAATTTATTCCTGGGACGCTGAAACAATTTCTAAAGTATTCCCTTCCCTCTAGTGTTGGCACTGCCATCCTTTTCTCCAATCAGCTGCCAGAATGAACTTTTTAGAATGTACATCAGAACATAGCGTTCTCCTGCTTGGTATATCTTTCCACGATTCCTCGTTGGCTAGCACCAGACTTCTCAAACTGTGTGCTCAGGTGTCCCAGGCAGGGCAGTGAACATACTATGCAGTGTTTTAAATGTTTGCATTGAAAAGCAATACTCACGACATGTGTTGTACACAGTGTGTGCTAGCTTGAGGTAGCTCAGTTTCAACTTTAGATTGCTTACATTCCTTTCGATGACATAATATTTTGTGAAGTTGAGTTTTTAGTGGTTGGAAGCCCTGGTGGCGTAGTGGTTAAGAGTTACATCTGCTAACCACAAGGTTGGCACTTCAAGTCCACCAGGCGCTCTCTTGGAAACTATGGGGCAGTTCTACTCTGTCCTACAGGGTTGCTGTGAGTCAGAATTGACTCGACGGCAGTGGGTTTTTTGGTGAGAAAAAGCAGGTCCCTGGGTGGCGCGAAGGGTGTGCACTTGGATACTAACTGAAAAGTTGGAGGTTTGAATCCACCCAGTGATGCCAGGGAGGAAAGTACGGAGCACAGTTCTACTCTGTAACACATGGGGTCACCATTAGTTGGAATTGACTCAATGTCAATGTTTGTGCTTGTGTGGGTGTGTGTGTGTGTGTGAGAGAGAGAGAGATAAAAAGTAGCAAGTATCACATGAAAAACAATGAAACAAGAAAGGAAGATGGTGGTATCAGATCTGATTTCAAGGTCTGTGAAGATGTGCAGTGCCAACCACACACATCCCGGTGGCAATCATTTGTGGTTATTAAAGGATGAAGGAAAAAGGTTAGTTTTTTTTTTTTTTAATTCATGTGTATTATTTTTTTTTCAAATGGCTATAATGTTGTTAGGGCATAAATATTTGAGTTGTTTGGATATAACTACCCAATAAAGATAACTTGTATTTAGGTATTTCTTTTGACCCCCAGTCAGTGAAAAAAAAATATGGAGTCTAAGCCCTGGTGGCGCAGTGGTTAAGAGCTCAGGCTGCTAACCAAAAGGTCAGCAGTTCGAATCCACCAGCCATTCCTTGGAAACCCTACGGGGCAGTTCTACTCTGTCCTGTAGGGTCACTAGGAGTCAGAATCGACTCAACAGCACACAACAACAGTAACAAAGGTGCTGCAAACAAAGTTTGGCAACTTTTAGTCTATAAGAAAAGAATCAGATTCTAGCATGGCGTCCAATGGCCTTCACAATCAGTTTTATTACCCTAAAATTAGGGAATTGTACTGTTCACGTAAGATTTCTAGGCTTCAATTTCCTTGCTTATAGAATTGGGATAATTTTAGTACCTATATAATGGGAACATTGTTAAAATTAAGAGATAGACATGTACAAGCACTTACGATAGTGTCTGGCACAGGAGTAAACATCCACTAAGTTTTTGACAATTAAAGACACAGTTTTTGCACTTAAAAAAACATAATCTCATTCAAAATAGCAGCAGACTTACCTGAAAACCCTAATAGTCCTAAAAGTCCTAGTGTTCTTTGACTTCCTTAAGGTATTTCAGCTAGTTAGCGGTAACGTAAGTGGTTTACATCATTCAGAAGGTGTGCACTAGGAAGTGCTAGGCTTGAGTGGAAAAAAAGTTTTCTGTGTTCAAGGACGATATTAACTCCTATGCATTCTTTTTAAGAGTTGTTAAATAAAGCAAATAATTTATGTATTCCGAGTGCCTTGAGAAATTAAGTCTAGCAGTGATCTTTATTTTTCTTTCCTTTTGACACAGATTTGTATTACTCTGGGGGCAATAGGAAGAATAATAGTGAATTGTTTCCTTTACTTAGCGAAGTAGGACAATGTGGATAGTAATTTGAATGGGTCTTATTCCCATGTTGTTTTTTGATGCTGTGTCTTCTTTTTCCTTAAAAGAGAGCACTTCATAAAAATACTCAGATTTATTCTGCGTATTAAAGCACATTTGCCTAATGATGCAAGTACTGTGAGGGAGGCCAGTTCTGAGCTACAGAGGGCTAGAGAGAGATCGTAGAAGTGACATTAGAAAGTCTCTCCTGTGTTGCTACCTGCAGTTTGCTCTTGGGCTCTGCCAAGCAGTGATGGCCATCCGCTTGGGCTCTGAGTTCTTAATATTGAGAGAAACAGAACTCAGAGTAAAAGAGCATATTATGATCTTGGGATTTGTAAAACGAAAACAGTTCCCACTGAGTTGATTCCAACTCATGGCAACCCCATGTGCTTCAGAGGAAGAACTGCATATAGGGTTTTCAGTGGCTGTGACCTTTCGGAATTAGCAAAGTACCATGTTAATCATACACTGCTGTTGAACAAACTTAAGACCTAGAACTTTCTTATTTTTTTTATTGTTGTAGTTTAAGTGAAAGTTTACAATTCAAGTTAGTCTCTCATATAAAAATTTATACATGCATTGTTATATGAACCTAATTGCTCTCCCTATACTGTGACAGCACACTTCTCCTTTCCACCCCTGATTTCCCATTTTCATTCAACCAGCTCCTAATCCTCTCTGCCTTCTCATCTCACCTTTGGACAGAAGCTGCCCATTTAGTCTCATGTATCTACTTGAGCCAAGAAGCACACTCTTCATGAGTATCATTTTATGTCCCACAGTCCAGTCCAATCTTTGTCTGAAGAGTTGGCCTCGGGAATTGTTATAGTTCTGGTTGACAGAGAGCCCAGGGGACATGCTTTCTGGGGTTCCTCCAGTCTCAGTCAGACCATTAAGTCTGCTCTTCTTACTAGAATTTGAGTTCTGCATCCCACCCTTCCCCTGCTGTATCAGGGACTCTCTGTTGTGTTCCCTGTCAGGGCGGTCATTGGTGGTAGCCGGGCACCATCTAGTTCTTCTGGTCTCAGGCTGATGAAGTTTCTGGTCTATGTGGCCCTTTCTGTCTCTTGGGCTAATACTTTCCTTGTGTCTTTGGTGTTCTTCATTCTCTTTTACTC
>NW_004443974.1:19799652-19937188 GCF_000243295.1 Trichechus manatus latirostris | reverse complement strand
GGGGGGGGGGGGCGGTTCGTTGCTGTCACAAAGATTGTGACTCATAGCAACCCTATAGGACAGAATAGAACTGCCCCATAGGGTTTCCAAGGAGCTGATGGTTGATTTGAACTCCTGACCTTCTGGTTAGCAGTTGAACTCTTAACCACTGTGCTACCAGGGCTCCTAGTATGCTAAATAAACTGTGAAGGTGGGTATTTAAGTGGTGAAGATTAAAAAATACGGAGCCAGACAGCCTAGCTTCAAACCCTGCTTCTGCCACTTTCATCGGTGTGAGATCTTGAGCAAATTAAGAGACTCAGTGCTTTATTTTCTATCAATTAAATGGAGATTATCATAATACCTACATCTTAAAGTTTGGATCAGGAACAGGGTCTGACACATAGTAATACATTCTCAGTAAGTGTTACTACGTATTATTGTTATTATTACTACTACTACTAAAGGAGGCTGCAGACTCCTTTTCTAGAAATATTGAAGAGAAATTGAGAGACCCATATCCCGCTCTTGTTCATGCATGGTTTCATTCCCGTCTCCCTAAGCTTTCTCCTTCCTGCTGCGTTCTCCATCTCTGTAAATGGCTTTACCCTTCCAGTCAGCAGTACAGACCCAAATTTAGGAACGCATTAGTAAGTTATTTTGCTCTACCTTTAAAATATCCTTCAAAACATATCTCAAATATTTTTCACCTTATTTACTGCTTCCATCCCAGTCCAAACCACCTCCATCTCTTTCTTGGGGTCTTGTAATAACCTTCTAATGGCTTGTGATCCTCTAGTCTTTTTACCAATAGCAAACAGAGTGCTGGTTTAACATGCATATCCAATAATTTGCCCAAGATTCCATTGTATTAGAATAAAACCCAAGCATCTATGACCCTCAAAGTCCCCACCTCCCTTCCTAATCCTGTCCCCTTACCACAATCGCCCTCATTCACGATGCTTTGCTTTCCCTGGCCAAGCAGATCTTGTTCTTTCCCGGTCCTTTGCATTTACCTGCTCCTGCTGCCTGCAATATTTTTCTCCCAGACCTTCACAAGGGTGATTCCTCCTTCTTATACAGGTCTAGTTCAAATGTTACCTTCTCAGAAAGACAACCCTCCATCATGCGAGGTAAGTGTAGGCGCAGCACACGTTAACTCCCACATTACCATTATTTTCTCCATACTATTTATTTCCAGCTGTGTGTGTTCGTTTTTTTCCCCTCCTCCTACCAGAACATAACGCTCCATTCTTATTCATTCTTATCATTCTTATTCATGGACATCTAGAATGATAATTATTTTTACTTACATTTCAATATACGTTTGTTGAGTGACTGAATGTAGTATTGCTTAAGGGACAGAGAGTACCTATCTCACAGGGTTGTTAGAAAGATAAAAAGAGAAACTACATGTAAAGCAGCTGTGAGTCCAGTGATTAATACACGGAAAATTAAATACCTGTCCTTGGTATTCTTGGTAATGTTATACCACTCCATAGCATTTTCCTATTTGATCACCTCAAAGGCCCTGTGAAAGAGGCTCAGAGACTCGCCCAAAACTGAGGGTATAAGAAGCAGAACCAGTGCTGGAGTCTGAATTGTAGGACCTTTGGCCCAGGTTTCCTTTTGCCAGATCACCCAACCGCTATGGTAGAACATTGCAAGCATCTAACATTCAAGAAACATTACATACATTTTCATACTCCTTGAGAATAAATTATAAACGTTTTTTAAATAGAAGGAAACCACAACGGATTTAAAAACTAAACTCATATTGTGTAGAGATATAAAGAAAAGCAAGGTAATGATTATAAACAAATTCAGAAGTGGTTACAATTATGGTGTCGGGGGACACGTTAATTCTGACGGCAACAGCTAATCCTCTCTCTTGCTGTCTTTCTCTTTATGTCTTCTAAGATCTAACATTTGGCATGAGTTTTTCATTCTGTAATATTATACTCTGTCTACTTCACCTCCCAAATATAATTTTTAATTGTAAACTTCGAAGGTACTGACCATCATCATTTGCCATTTTTCATTCTTGACCTGTGTTTTCCATTCTTCCCTGCCAACCTTTATTTTATTTACACAGCAAATTATCAAGACCTACATTGCTGATATAACTATACATGTTGAAGAAGACTATTATGAAATGTATCGTACCTACAGAAGAGTATATATAATAATATGTAGATTTAAAGGTTACTAATGAAATGGACATCTCTATTTTCACCATCCAGCTTATAAAAACAGAACATGATCACTACTTTTGATATTTCCTATATGCCTCCCAACACTGTAATAGAGGTAACCACTTCTGAATTTGTTTATAATTGTTCTCTTGCTTTTCTTTATATCTCTAAGCAATATAAGTTTAGTTTTGCCTGTGTTTTCACTTCCTGTAAATGGAGTCATACTGAGTATGCTGTTCTGTGGCTTGCTTTTTCACTTTACATTATGTGTTCGAGATTTAGCCATGTCGATGCATATAACTGTAATTCAATCGTGCTCACTGCTGTGCAGAATTCAATTGTGTGAATAAATCACAATTTATTTGACCGCGTCCTGTTGATAAATATTTGAGCTGTTTACAGTGTTTTTTTTTTGCTTTTATGAACAATGCTGCTATGAACATTTTCTTATGTCTCCTGGTAGACATGTGCAGAGTTATTCTAAAGTTTATATCTAGAATTGGTATTACTGGATCATGGGATATTCTCACAGTCAACTCTACTATGTAATACCAACTTGTTTTCCAAAGTGATTATACCAATCTACATTCTCTCCGGTGGTACATGAAAATTCATGGGGCTTTATATCCTTCTGAACATTATCAAGAAGATTGCAGGCTTTTTAAGTTTTGCCAGCCTGATTGGTGACAAGGGGTATTTCCTTGAGATTTTAATTTGCATTTCCTTATTTACGCATCTTTTCATATGTTTATTTGCCATTCCCCATTTCCTCTTGTGGGAAATGTTTATGCATGCTTCTTCCATCAGGTTGGTTGCTTTTGTCTTACTGATTTATAGGAGTTCTTTTTACATATTCTAGATACTGCTGTTTTGTCATATGTGCAGCAAATACCTTATCCCAGTTTTAGATTGTCATTGCGTGGTTCCTCTTGATAAATAAACCCGTTGCCTTTGTGTCGATTCTGACTCATAGTGACCCATACGACAGAGAAGAACTGCCCCATACTGTTTCCAAGGAGCAGCTGGTGGATTTGAACTGACGACCTTTTGATTAGCAGCTGAGCTCTTTACCACTGTGCCACCGGGGCTTCTGTTAATGAATAGAAGTTCTTAATTTTAATGTAGGTGGACTTATCGATGATTTCCTTCTCCTTTTATTTTTGAATAGGTAAATAAATTATTCTCCACTTTGATGTCATAAAGATACGTTCCTATTTTTTTTCAAAATCCCTTAAAGTTTTACTTTTCATGTTAAGGTCCTGGAAATATATATGTATTTTTTTTCATCTGTTCTTTTTATTTGTTAATTTTCCCTCCTCCTGCCAGAACATAACACTCCGTAGAGGGATGGAAACTTATCATTCTTATTCATGGACACCTAGAATAATAACTATTATTATTTACATTTCAGTATATATTTGTTTAATGCCTGAATGTAGTGTTACTTAAGGGATAAGATTATATATATGTTTAGTTTTATTATTTTCTTTTGTTCGCTTTAAAAAAAGAAAAACCTATTGTCCTCTTTTATACCCTCTTAAATTGGTCTTACTTTGTACACACACACACACAAACACATAAATGATATACATTTCCCTCTAAGTATGCTTTACAGGTTTTAATATATTGCATTTCCATGATCATTCATTCATTCAGTTGTAAGCATTTCTTCATTTTAATTATACTTTTTTAGCCATGTGCTGTTTAGAAGTATATTTCTTTAATTTCTTACTTTTTCTTCTCTCTCTTTCTCCTTCTTGTTCTACTTGGTCCTCTTTTTTTCCTCCTCTGTCTTATTTCTTTTATTACTTGTTTCTAACTTAATTGTCTTGTAGTAAGAGGACATGATCTATATAACTTTGATTCTCTGAAATTTGATGAGACTTACTTGATGTCCTGAATTACGTCTGAAATTTTTCTAAATGTTTTAAGTGAACTTGAGAAGAATATGTATTCTTCAATTATTGGTTACAGGATTCTATTTCTGTATTAGACCAAGCTTCTAATTATATTATTCACATCTTTGCTATTTTTAGCAATTTCTTTTCTCATTGCTTTATATATCAATTATTGAGTGAGATGTATCAGAGCCCCCCAATATGATGGTATATTTGTCATTTATGTTATTATTTTGTTATATTTTTGAGGTTATGTTATCAGGGGCATAGAAGTTTGAAATTGTTACATCTTCTTGGTAAATTAAGCAATTTATCAATAGGTAATGACACTCTTTTACTATTGCAAAAGTCTACTTTGTTTAGTGATAATATGTTACCTCAACTCAGTTTGGGTAGTATTTGGCTAATATTATCTTTTTTGAATCAAATCTGATGTTCTTATTTCTTAATTGGACAATTTAGTCCATTTACATTGGTTATCATTGATACATCTGTCTTCCGTCATCCATTGTTGTGTACCGTCAACTCAACTCCGACTCATAGCGACTCTATAGGACAGAGTAGAATTGCCCTGGTGGCACAGTGGTTAAGAGCTTAGGCTGCTAACCAAAAGGTCGGCAGTTCAAATCTACCACCTGCTCCTTGGAAACTCTATGGGGCCATTCTACTTTGTCCTGTAGGGTCACTGTGAGTTGAAATTGACTCGACTGCAATGGGTTTTTTTTTTTTTTTTTTTTTTTTTTGATAGGGTTTCCTATGCTGTAATCTTTATGGGAGCAGATTGCCAAGTCTTTCCTTCCACAGGGTGGCTGGTGGGTTTGAATCGCTGACCTTTTGTTTAGCAGCCAAGCTCTTAACCACTATGCCACTAGGACTCCAAGTATATTATTAGTAATTACTATTTTCGCTTTCTTTTTTTCTTTGCGTTCTTTTAGAATTTTTTATTCTTTCTGTTATTCTCCATAATGAGTTTAGAACTTACACATGCCATTTCTTCTCTTTTAGGCCCTATTAAATGCATATTTAATTTAGCAAAATCTTATGTTAATCTCTATTTCACCATTCTCCCAAATAATATGAAAATTCTAGAATTATTTAACTGGAGTACTTTCTTCCTGACTGCATACTTTTCCTGGATTTTAGTCATATCTATTAACTCTTGAAATGAGACGTGTATTATTATTGCTGTTGTTCTATACAGTTTCACTCATGTTTGCAAATTTTCCTTGTTCATCACTTCTTACATCTTATATATTCCTTTCAGTGTTATTTCTTTCTGACATATATTCTTTAGCAGGGCCTTTACAAAGAGTCTCTTGATTGTAAACTTTAGGCTGTGAATTCTGAAGTTTCATCATGAAATATATGTGAGTATCAGGTTCTTTCTATTTACTCATGGGATAGCTAATACTTCTTAAATCTATAGATCAGTGTCTTATCAGTTCTGAGAAACACTAAATCACTATCACTTCAAATGTTGTCTCTGTCACATTTTCTTCGCCTCTTGTTTGAGGATTTTGAATAGGTCTGTGTTGCAGTTTCTCATTCTGTTCTCCAGCCATTTAGCTTCTTTTGTATTTTGCGTCTCTTTGCCTCTCAGTGCTACATGTTGGGTAATTTCTTCAGATCTGTCTTTTCCATTCACAGATTTTTTCTTCAGCTGTCCTTGATCTCCTGTTAAACGCATCCATTGAGGTTCTTGTTTCTATCATAGATTTTATCTCTGGAAGTTTTATTGCTTTCTTTTTCAAAACTTTGAGGCCAATTTTTGATGATCTCTTTTTTATTCGATATACTCCGTGTTATTTTTTATTTCTTTAAGTGCATTTATAGGTATTAAATATTTGTGGGGTTTACAGGTCTGATCTTGCAGTTTGCATTTTCTACTGATTTCTCACTCACTGTTTCTTCATATCTTTTATGACTTTTTTTTTTTTCTTATGAGCTTATGTTCTTTGGACCTTCCCCTGAGGCATTTCTTTGAGGCCTGGTTTTAAAGTATGTTCTTCCAGGGAGGTTTTGAATTTGCTTTTGCATGGTGGTAGAGACATTACTCATCCATTACCTCTTCAAAATAAATTTTCAAAGTAGGGATTTTGGGGCCACTTGGTTTGTATAAATTAGGCTCTTTCTAACACAGGTGGGCTTGGGATTAGAAACTCTCAAGGGAAAAAGTTTTTTTTCTCCCATCGCCACCTGGGGTCAAAGTCAAGACAAGCATGGATGTCCACCATCTCCCTCTGCAGGAGGCTATACTGTGCTTTTCCAGCTCAACCACATAGGGGATTCCATCTTTCTATGGGGTCTTCCTGTATGATCTACCATCTGCTTAGGCCCTAGGCTTCTTTGCTATTTTTTCCTCACGCAGCCTTTGAAAAACCAGTCTCAAAGCTACCATGGGTTGGCAGATAACTCCAGAGCAAACACTGACTTCAGTGCTGCTTACCCCACTGGATTCATCCTTTTTTTGGTCATTTCTGGTATCCCAGAATATTTTCTTCATTTCCCACCAGCTCATCCTGGCATTAAAATGTTTTTAGTCCATCATTTTTAAGTTATTCTGTATTTCAGAGCTCTGTGTGTGTGTTTTGTAAAACTAGCCTGCCATGCTGCTGGACACCAAATATGTATCTTTTCCACTAGAGAACATTCTGTTATACTCAGAAGAGCCTTATCCTTATAATGTATCTGGCGTGTGTATGTACATACGTATATGTGTGTATAGATCTTAGAAGCATAATTTAATGCTGTGTATAAGTGGTATCAGTAAATTTTTGCTAATAAACAGTTCTACATAGAGAAAATAACACATGCTATAGGTAACATTACAGCCTTGGAAATTGTCCCTGTGTTAACATGCCTTCTAGCTCCATGGTACTACTTTTTAATGTCATAATTTCAATATCAGGAGGTTATAGAGAGGAATAATGAAAAATTTTAAAAAGAAAAAAAAAAGAAAAACAAAAACTTCACTTTATGAAAGCAGCCAGTATTATATATTATAAAATTTCCATCCAGAAAACAAAGAATAAGCCAATTAACAAACACGTAGGCTTGTACGTGGTCACAGAAAAGAACAGAGACAATTAACCTTGGCCTGCTGTCATCTAAGAAGTTTAAGTTTAGGGCCATGAGTACCTGTATGGCAGTGGAAATAAATGTCTGGGCAAACTGACTTGGACTTTCTAAGAAATACGACCTGGCTTGCAAAGCGCCTGCTTCTAGAATCTGAATCCCAGCTGTTAGTACGTACGTGACCTTGAATGCATTGCTCAACTTCTTTAACCACTGTTTTCTCATTTATTAAATGAGCCAATTGAAATAATAAACATACATGCGTCACGTTGCTGCTGAGAGAGAAAAGATCTTTTTTAGTTGGTTACACAGTGTGTGACTAGTGTAAGGTAGGAATAGACCAGGCCTTATTGTTCTGAGTAAATGCCAACATGTTTTATGATTCTGAAGGGTTAGCCTTTTTGTACAATTGAAGTCCAGCAGTTGAATTTTGAAACCCTCCCTCCCTACCCCCAAATTGAGAACGTGTACTTGTCATACTCCCACTTTTCTGAAGTTGTTCAGCATTCCGGAAACATCTCGTCTATTACCATGAGCACACTAGGTTTTTCTTCCCATATTAATGTGTTCTTTTTTTTCCTAAATCCCATATAAGGCCATGTGCAACTAGCTGGTGTTTGTGTGCCAACCTCATAGTGATTGCTTGTGTAAAAATCTGTTCAGTATGTAGCCACAAAATCACGTTGGTGTGTATTCTGAGATTCCTGAGGCTAAGGAAGGAAAGACGAGTAGTGGGTTTTTCCTGAGCTCCTATGCTTCTCTACTTCTTTTTGGCATTTGTGCCCTACACCAGGGCATTGTTTCTTTTACACACTATCTTTCTTGAATTAGATGGTTAATTCCGAGAGGATGAGTATCCTGCTATGGTCTTTTTGCATTAGTTGTTCAATATATGTTATTGTGTTTTTGAGAATAATCTTATACTTCATTTACTCATTCATTCAATAACTATTTATTGAATACCTAAAACAAAGCCAACAAAGAAAAGGTTCTAGTCTCCAGAGTATTTATCAGGGGACAAGAGAGACAAGGTCTTGTTCTCCTGGAATTTATATCTGCTTAGAAGAAGACAGAAAAATAAACAGGTAAATTAGCAAGAATTTTAAATAAGGGTAAGTGCAATGGCGTCATAGGGGACGGGAAGGGCTACTTTGGCTTGGCTGTTCAGGGTAGACCTCTGTGAGTGGTATCTTTTGAACTTTGGATTAAATAATGAAAGAGAAGCCAAGAGGACCATCAGAGAAAAGCATTCCAAGCAGGGGAAGGAGGTTCGCATGTTTGAAAAACAGGAAGAAAGCCAGGGTGGCTGGAATACAATGAACAAGGGTAGAGTGGTACTAGATGGAATCTGAGAAGCAGACAATGGTTAGATCATTTGGTAAGAAGTGATTTTTATTAACAGCATTCCCAGTGAATTGAATACCATCTACCATCTTGATTTCTGCTTTGTTTTGTCTCTTTCCTCTATAAACTTGTTGCTACTCCCTGTGTCTAAGCTATGGATTCCAGTGGATGTCTCGTTTCCTGCCCTGGTGTTCCACACTCATAGTAACTCCTTTAGGCTCAAATGACTGTCAAAACCTAGTTCATTAGTGATGTATTAAAGAATAAATGTATTAATGGACTGGGTTCTCTGGCTAGAGATTTTCCCTCTCTATGGCAGACAGATTCTGCAAAGTGAGCTTTGCACATGAAGGGCAGATCACAGCAAGATTCTGGCTTCCAGCAACTAACAGATTGCAAATCTGAATAAATTACGTGCCCTCCCTTGGCTGAGCTTAATTTGAAATTACTATGTTCTAATATGAGGTTTTTTTTTTTTTAATTGTTCATCATGATTTATCAACAAGTTGATTGAAAAGCAATAAAACTACTATTCCTGAGCTGAAAACACCTTTCAGCCCTGGAGCCCCAAGCAGGAGCTTATGGAAAGGCATCCTCATAACCTTAGGGAAAGTTGTCAAATCTTCTCGTAAATGGACCTTTGATCTCCTGGTTTATAGGTCTCCAGAAATGTTAATACATAACTGCTCTTTTCTGAAAGTCATGTGGCTTTTTCAGCCTCCAGATAAGCATTGGAAGAAAGTTGCAGGTAATTATGAATTATTTTGTGCTGTGGCATTATAACTCTGCTTTTGTAAAATGAATGTGTTGCTGTTTTGACATTAGGTGGCGTAATGGGTTAATTTGCACCTGCAGGGTGATTGTCAAGGGGAGTCTAGTCCTTGGTGAAGTCTGATTTCAAAATTTGTTATGAACTCCAGCGGGTGACTTAGGCTAGAAAAATCAGCAGAAACAAACAATGTGTTGGGACACTGGAGATGTTGATGCTTGTTCTCAGCAAAGAAAGCCTCGTATGATGTCCGAGCACTTGAGATGGCTTGTACCAAACAGCTCGGTTATTATTTGATTTGGGCTAAGTAACCCTGAGATGAAATGGCCTTTCATTCAACTTTGTTAAACCTAAGGACATGTCTGGGCCTGGCTTCACTCTTAAATTTTCCAAGTGAAAGGATTGGCAGCCGAGGAGCAGAACAAGATGTTTCTGTCACATCAGTCTCTCGATGGCAACAGTTCAAACTAATAGCCAGCTTTTTAACTCTGAGACTTAAATTATTTGCTCAGTGCCTCCTTATGTATCTGGATACACAAAAAGGAGCAGGAAGAAAAAAGGCAGAGAACAAGTGTACTTTTGGTCCTCTTTACATAATGCAGCTAGGGCCCTCTAGTGGGATGATGGTAAAAATGCATGTAATTTGAACAGTGAGCTTGGAAAGATTTGCTTATTTCTAACCCTCAGGCAAATGATACACAGCCTGGCAGGGTTGAATAGGGTTCTGTGGGACCTAAGGCTTATACAACTTAAGTAGCCCCTTTTTAGAAAAAGAATATAAATATTTTAGTTTTTTGCGTTTACAGAAACATGAAAGCAAACAAGCACATTTCTAAGGTCTCCTCCAAACCCTTCCAAGGAGCTTGTGAAGTGAGGGGCCCTGAAGGCAAAACTTCATGCCTTCAGGGTGAGTTAATCTCTGTATTTCCCTACTCTCTGTTGATTTTCAATAAAATTGAAATTGTGGGGGATGTATTTTTAAAAAGAAAGTTGGGGAATTGAGATTTTTGGTCTAAAAATTTAGTTTGGACAAAAATATACGTTTTCTCCCGTTTTAAAAAAAATTATATAAAGGTAAAATATATATAACAAAACACTTGCCAATTCACATATAAGTACAATTTTTACATGGACAATTCAGTTATCTTGTTTTCGTTTATCATGTTCTACAACCATGACCACTACCTGTTTCCAAATTATTCTACCACCATTAACAGAAACGCAGTGCCCTGTAGGCTAAGACTCCCCCTTTTTCTGTCCCTTCCCCCTGGTAACTATGTGTAAACTTTGGTCTCTATACATTTGCGTATTTCATGTAAGTGGTGTCATACAGTATTTGTCCTTTTGTGCCTGACTTATTTCCCTCAGTTTAATGTTTTCGAGGTTCTTTCTTATGGTATATGTATTAGGACTTCATTTCTCCTTCTGGCAAAATAGTATTCCATTGTGTGTATATACCATACTTTGTTTATCCATTCATCTCTTTAGGCTGTTTCCATCATATAATTTTTTACTGCAGTTCAAAATTAGATTTTATTCACAATTATTCATTTCTTGGGAGTAGTTAATCTGATCTTTTATAGCATTGCCAAGAACAGATACTCTCTTTTATTTTCTGGCTGAGTTCAGAAATGTATGTACTAAGTAATTTACAGCACATGAAAATCTTAATTGAGTTATAGTAAAGTGCAAAGTTAGTAAAGGTTAGTAAATAACTTAGTCCTCATTAACCTGAGAGAGTATTTTCGTTGTCAGAATATCCGGTTGTACTTAGTTATCAGTAGCTATGGAAATAGATGAGTCTCATAATTGGAAATGTTCAAATTGTCAAATGGGCCCGCAGATCTGCAAAGTGGGAGACGGAACCTGCCAAGTAGAGCAAAAATGCAGATTTAGTCTTCAAGTGTAAAAATATTAATTGAAAGAGTGTTTCCTCAGAACTAAGGCATTAAAAAGTCCAGTTTTGAAACAAAAGAAGCAATCAATTTTTAACTGTTTTCTTGAAATAAAGGGGATGGGCTAAATTACGATTTTTCTTAACAATGAAAGCTCTAGACAAAGTTATTTAAATCATAGCAATTTCTGTCCTCAATAAGCTTCTAAATAATGATTTTTAGATAAGTTTGTTTTTTCAAATAATTTAATGTATGGCTGGCGTTTTTAGCATATAATGTGTATCTTTATAATGAGAAATGTACAATCTTAATGCTCAAAAGAACCACAAGCAAATGTAACAGTACAGTATTTATTAAAATCAAATTCTGAGAGACAAAAGCTGAAAGGCGTGTAAGGTTCTCTGCCATTAGACAGGCCAAGAGTTATGTCCTCCATTTCCTTCACACATAAATATGACTGCTTTTAAAGAAACACTTAAATTGAATTTCTTGATCTCCTTAAACACTGAGGCAGTCTACCTGAAATATTAAAAGCACTGGACCTGAGTCACTAGCTGTCATTTAACACATGCTGATTTCATTTTTACAAAGGTCCTTGTTTCAATTTAAAATCTAATGTAATAATGACCAAAACCGTTGTCATCAAGTCGATTCCAACTCATAGCGACCCTATAGAACAGAGTAGACCTGCCCCATAGGGTTTCCAAGGACTGGCTGGTAGAGTCGAACTGTTGACCTTTTGGTTAGCAGCCAAGCACTTAACCACTGTGCCACCAGGGCTCCTCAATGTAACAATAGCTAACTTTTTTGTTTGTTATTACGCTCTATCAGACACTGTTCCATGTATGATTATAGCACTTTCACTTCCTGTGTGTTATTTTCTTTCATCCTTAGAACAACTCATTGAGGCTTATACTACAGCTGACAAAACTAAGGGCTGTGAAGGTGAAGTTGCCCAGGGCCATTCAGCAAGCAAGTGACAGAACCGGGGCTCAAACCCAGGCAGTCTGGCTGCAGATTCTGGGTGCTTAACTGTCAGGATGTATTGCTTTTCTAACAGGAGGCCTTGAGGGAACTCACTGATGATTGGGCAAGTGACAAATGAGAGCATTAACATGAACGGACATTAAAAAATCCAGTTACCCTTGAATCGACTCCAGCTCGTGGTGACACCATGTGCGTCAGAGTAGAACTGTGCTCTGTAGGGTTTTCAATGGCTAAAGTTTTGGATGTAGATCACTGTGCCTTTCTTTTTCGGCGACTCTAGGTGGACTGAAAACTTCATCCTTTCAGTTAGCTGCTGAATGCCTTAAACACTGGGGACTCCAAAAGGAATAGAGACATAGCTGTAAAACACAAACACCAGAAGGCAGTATCTGCATTCATGTAGACGGTGCATTAGAAAGCACGCTCAACTTGAAATCTTAACATTCTGAATAGAGGTGGTAGTTAAAAGTATGGGAGTAGATAAGCTTTCCAGAAAGGAATTACAGATGAAGGAGGAGTCATCTAAATATGGAAACTTGGGGAACACTAAAGAAGAGGGAAGGGGGCCTGACATAAAACTGAACAAGAATGCTCAGTGAGGTAGGAGAGCTGCCGTCCAGCAATGCCCACGAGGGTGGACACTGAGGTTCTTACAAACAGGGTAGCTGGCAATGCTGGTGGTATACAGACAACCACCTACAGCCTCCTTAGGGAGGAACACCTCATACTGACATACATGTGTCTGCATCAGCCACATTTAGAGTCTGACTGTATTCCAAAAAGTCAGTAAATGAGTTTCTTCATATTGGAAAAGAGTTCCTGGGTGGTCCAAATAGTCAATGCTCTCAGTTGCTAACCGTAAGTTTGGAGGTTTGAGTCCACCCAGAGGCACCTCGGAAGAAAGACCTGGTGATCTGCTTCCAAAAAGTGAGCCACTGAAAACCCTATGGAGCACAATTCTACTCTGACACACATGCAGTCGCCGTGAGTCAAAGTTAACTCAATGACAACTGGTTTGGTTTGGTTTTAGCTCATGTTGGGAGGGGGAGAGTGGGGGGAATGAGGCTATTTCTTAGGTAAGAATACTGATTCACTGGTTTTAAGTTCCCACGCTGGTGAGCCTCACACAAGAAAGAACGTTTGTTAATGTTGAAAACCCCATGGAGCACAATTCTGTTCTGATACACATGAGGTTGCCATGAGTCAGATTCAACTCAGCGACAGCTGATTTGTTTTGGTTCATATTAGGAGGGGGAGAGTGAGTGGGGACGGGCTATTTCTTAGGTAAGGATGCTGATTCAGTGATTTTAAGTTCCCATACCCGTGAACCTCATACAAGGAAGAGCATGCTGTTAATTTTGACTTTGAATTCCTATACAGATGGTGCTAACAGATGTTTCCAAACAACAGGCTTCTAAAAATCACAATTCTACTTGAAGTTTCAACATAAATATGCACAGACTTTGTAGTTATTTGGCATACCTCTTGTTTATAAAAATAGCATCACACTCTCAATCACTTGGAGTGAGTCAACCTCTAAATTTTCACATCTAGATGTACCTTACTGCCATGGAGGCTGTTGATTTCCACCTGGATATGGCTTTCCCCTGTCATTTTCATAATTTTAGTAGGAGGTAAGTAATATGATAGCTCAGGGATCCATCAAGTTCTAAAGCAATATAAAAAGCACACCTCCGCAGTCTGAAAGGAGTACAGTCAAGATGTTGATACCAAGAACAAGTGACAATAAAAATAGACTTTGCTGTACACCCCACGAGCAGATTTAATTAAAAAATCAAATATTTATTGGATGCTTACAATGTACCAGATACTACACCTGGGGAGACAATAGTGAAAAAAAAAAAAAAACAAAAACTTTCCCATGGAATTTTTATTCCAGAAAATAGACAATATAGATTAAAATATAATAGAGCATGTTAGATGGAGGTGTTACAGAGGTGAGTGAACCCAAGATTATCCCTGATACCATATGTTACCATATGTGTTTCAGAGTTCTATGTACTCATTCCTAATGGCCATTCAAGTTTCATCACTATCCAGCTGAAAAGTGCCTCTCCTCTGTCGTTTGTGTCCTGAATTGCTGCGACCTCCTTGGCTTCTCCCACGATGTAGGCTAACCCTGACAAGCCAGGGTTGGTCCTTACCACATTAACACACCTCTCAACTTCACCTTTGAGGTCCTGATTTTTTCCATGGCTGTGCACCTTCCTGCAGTGTATTCATTGAACATTTCAGCAAATGTTTATACAGAATTTACTGACATCATACATATGCTATGCCACGTGCTGGTGATACAGCAATGGACAAGAGAGACACTGTCCTTGCCTTCCAGGAGCTTATAGTGTAGTTAGGGAAAAATGGGGAAAAAACGTATAAATGATTAAGTAAATTAAAATTATTAAGCAAAATCTGGTAAACGCAGTGGAGGAAGCAGAGAGGATTCTGAAGTAGAAAATACTA
Source organism: Trichechus manatus latirostris (assembly GCF_000243295.1). NCBI lineage: Eukaryota > Metazoa > Chordata > Mammalia > Sirenia > Trichechidae > Trichechus > Trichechus manatus. Next base: position 19,922,565 of record NW_004443974.1, on the reverse strand, counting down.
AGAGGAATGACTTTAGGTATGGTGGTCAAGGAAGTCCTTCCGGAAGATGTGCCATTTAAGCTGAGATTTGAAAAATGAAAGGGATCAGCCTATTTATCTACGTACGTATGCATGCAACAATGCACGTATATATGTGAGAGGAGGCCATGAGAAGACCATGTGCAAAGACCCTTAGCCAAAAGGAACGAACAACTATAAATTATAAAGACCTGCAAAAAGGCCTTTGTGGTATGACTCAGGTTGGACTACAGACTAGCCTGTATCTGTTTCTGAAAGCAAGTCTGATACTAAACTCTTAATTTGACTCCATTATTTAATTTTTTCACACATCCTCTCTCAAGAACCTGGGGATCATTTTCATCCATGCAAGACATTAGTACAGTTGAGAAAGCAAGAATCAGCATTGCTTTTCAAATCTCTCCCTACACACACTGAGTTCCTCCCGACCTAGACCTTCTTTCTTAGAGATAGTTTTCTGAGCAAGCCAGCTAGGGACCAACACTTCCAACTGTTTCCATCACTTTCCCTCCTAGGATGCCATAGAGTCCCTTAACAGTTTTCCATGTCATACCAGAAAAAATCTTGTTGCCACTGAGTCGATTATGACTCATGCCGACCCCATGAGTGTTAGAATAGCCCTGTGTTCCCCGGGGTTTTCTTTGGCTGTTATTTTGGAAGTAGATCACCAGGGCTTTCTTCTGAGGTGCCTCTGGATGGACCTAAACCTTCAACCTTTAGGTTAGTAGGCAAGTATTTTAACCATTTGCACCACCCAGCAACTCCCCATGTCATACCAGACCTTCTTAATGGTTTGACCACCCTTCTGAGACCCTTGCCCCAAACACACACATTTGTTAAAAAGATACAGATTTAGTATTTTTTTCAGTTAGATAAAAAATTTTCCTTTTAAGTCTAGATTTAGCTTCTCTTTTAAAATACCTTATTTTTCAAAAGTGCCAGATGGACAAATATTTACCTACACCCTGTATTGCCTTGGAGAACTTCAGAAAGCCAGCACACCTTTGAGCTCGGTTGTGTAACTATCCATATTTGGTGATTTTTTTTTTCTCGTGGTGTATTTTTTACCCAATGGATATCTCTCCAGCTGTTAATACATTCACAGGAAGGGGTTGCCTCCTCCGCCTGTGTGCGTAATTCGGGCTTAGTAGCTTGGCCAAGGGAAATATTTATAGTAAAGGCCAATCTGTTAAAGAAACCAAGTTAATTCTTTTCACTTCCATTGTAGGGTATCCTTCAGCAATTTGAATGGAAGAAAATAATGAGTGCAAATGGTTGTAGTATGTTTTAAGTTTGGTAGGGAGAGAACTTAAGGAATAAACTTAATTTTTGCCCATATAATGACCAAAAAGTACTATCTTACTGTCGTTTTAACTTGGATTTCTTTGATTACCTTTGAGATTGACTATTTCTGTTTATATTACTTGGCCATTGGTATGTTCGTTGTGCTTTTCCTCTTCTTGTCTCTTACCTGTTTTTCTTTTGAGGTTTGAATTTTCTTATTGATGAGAAGGATTAATACAATAGCTGCAACAAGGGATGTCATGGATTGAAATGTGTCCCCCCAAAAAATCTGTCAACTTGGCTAGGTCATGATTCCCAGTATTGTGTGATTGTGTACCATTTTGTCATCTGATGTGATTTCCCTGTGTGTTGTAAATCCTATCACTATGATGTAGTGAGATGGATTAGCAGCAGTTATTTTGATGAGATCTACAAGATTAGATAGTGTCTTGAGCCAATCTCTTTTGAGATAAAAAAGAGAGAAGCGAGCAGAGAGACAAGGGGACCTCATACTACCAAGAAAGCAGCACCGGGAGCAGAGCGTGTCCTTTGGATCCAGGGTTCCTCTGCTGAGATGCTCCCAGACCAAGGGAAGACTGATGACAAGGACCTTCCTCCAGAGCCAACAGAGAGAAAAGGCCTTCCCCTGGAGCTGGTGCCCTGAGTTTGGACTTCCAGCCTACTGGACTGTGAGAGAATAAACTTCTCTTTGTTAAAGCTATCCACTTGTGGTATTTCTGTTATAGCAGCACTAGATGACTAAGACAGTGGGCTCAAACATAACCACAGTTGCAAGGATGGTGCAGGACCAGCCTGTTTCATTCTGTTATACATAAGGTCGCCATGAGTCAGAGCCTACTGGAGGTTAACTAAAAAAATTAATATGTAAGATTTCTGTATATGTTGCATATGGATATGTTTATGTGTAATCACTAACTCTCTGTCAAAGAAGTTCCCAGGTTGTTATTTCTGGTCAGATCTGTCAACCTTTATATCATGTTGAACCATATGCAATTGCTGTTTCTCTTCATCAGACATGGTGAAAAAACCAGCAATTTCATATAGTTCAACCTAAATAGTTTATGCTATTGGTGTCAGATTTAGAGAGCTTGTACTCACTCCAGATTATATTATATAAAGTTTCATATGTACTTTTTTTCTCATGATCAATTACCTGTATCACTTGTTCCTTCATTGAAGAAATACATGTTTCTTTGAAAATCAGCACTTTATTCCTCCTTGTAATATTAAAGGCTCTTTTAAAGGGGTCTGGTTTTATCTGATTTTGTATCCTTTTGCTTTTGTTCTGTTGCTAATATTGTGGTATTCTTTCCTGACCCTAACTTCTTAGAGATTCTGCTAAGTAATTGCCCCCTCTGGGAAGTCTTCTCTGACTCCTTCAATTTGGTTAGGCGCTAAAGCTTTGTGCTTCTGTAGGGCCCTGTAATTTACTACAACTACTGGGGTTGTTGATTTCTCCACTTCCAATCTGGAACCATCTTTTATTTACTTCTGAGCCCTAGGAACTAAGACAATGCTTGCTTCATAATAGGCCCCTAGTGATTGTCCCTTTTACCTGAGTTGAATTAACTGAGCAGGAGTTTCCCATGGACCAAGGGACAAAGTGGTGACTTTTACTGCTCAGTGCTATCAGATACAGATCTGTTTAGCCTCCCCAGCACCAGCACTGATCAAAGAAATAATAGGAACAACAGGAGAAAAATGTGTGGAATTGGATTGCATTGTTCTCCTACATTCTTTATAATTCTGTCCCTTTTCCTTTTTCTTTCTTTCCTGTTCATTTTCCTTTTTACACTTTCAAAATAACTATCTACCTTCCAATTCTAATCTCATAACTTGTCTTTGCACCTCATTGCCTGAAACTCATCCATGAAGTATAATGTTTGACTATTTCACATGTATGTGGATTACACTTTGAGGAAGTATTTTCCTATTTGAGTATTTTACTCTTCATATTTCTTTAATACAGGCTAGTTGATTGTTGGAAATAGTCACTAGAAGAGCCATATCATTATATGCAGGCTACACCACAGATGTTTTGTATTCGGGGAGATGCCCCTGCGTGATACCTGAGCACATGAACATTGATTATTTGATATGTAAATCAATTACTTGGTGGTGGAAGGTAGGGGCTTTAGAATCACAAAAACCTCTACTCATATTTGCATTGGTTACTTCAAAGTTTTTGAGACAATTACATTGCAAAGTTTATTTAAAGAGTCTAGAGTTTGGTGTAGGCACTCTGATGGGGCAATGGGTAGGAGTTCAGCTGCTAACCGAAAAGTCGGCCATTCGAACCCACTAGCCCCTCCACGGGAGAAAACAGCTGGTGATCTGCTCCTGTAAAGACTTCAGCCTAGGAAACCTTACAGGGCAGCTCTACTCTGTCCTATAGGGTCAACTATGAGTAGGAATGGATTCAAAGGCACACAACAGAGTTTGGTATAACTCAACAAAGCTCAGTTACCTTTCCCTTCTCTTCTAGTATCAGTTTTTAAATGTTTTGCCTGCTCTCACCCATACTTCTACTTTGCCTCTCTTCTCTGCTCATGAAATACATATATTTAATATCAAGTTAAAGCTTATTTGGTTTTAACATTTTCTAAAAACAAAAGATGCATTCATGAGTTTTGAATGATCTAGATTAATGATCCTTCTACTAAAATGAAGAGTTAGCCCTAATTTATGTAAATATTCTTCCTAAAGTCAAGATTGTTGTTAGGTGTCACTGAGTCGGTTCCGACTCATAGTGACCCTGTGTACAACAGAACAGAACACTGCCTGGTCATGCACCATCCTTACAGTTGTCGTTATGCTTGAGCCCATTGTTTCAGCTACTTCGTCAGTCCATCTTGTTGAGGATCTTCCTCTTTTTCGCTGACCTTCTACTTTAGCAAGCATGATGTCCTTCTCCAGGGACTGCTCTCTCCTGATAAAATGTCTGAAGTATGCGAGATGAAGGGTTGCCATCCTTGCTTCTAAGGAGCATTGTGGCTGTACTTCTTCCAAAACGGATTTGTTCATTCTTCTGGCAGTCCATGGTATAGTCAATATTCTTCACCAATACCGTAATTCAAAGGCATTAGTTCTTCAGTCTTCTTTATTCATTGGCCATCTTTTGCATGCATATGATGTGACTGAAAACATCATAGCTTGGGTCAGGCCCACCTTAGTTCTTAAAATGGTATCTTTGCTTTATAACACTTTAAAAAGGTCTTTTGCAGCAGATTTGCGTAATGCAATGCGTCATTTGATTTCTTGACTCCTGCTTCCATGGGTGTTGATTGTGGATCCAAGTAAAATGAAATCCTTGAGCAGTTCGATATTTTCTCCATTTATCATGATGTTGCTTATTGGTCCAGTTATGAGAATTTTTGTTTTCTTTATGTTGAGGTGTAATCCATACTGAAGGCTGTAGTCTTTGATCTTCATCAATAAGTGCTTCAAGTCCTCTTCACTTTCAACAAGCAAGATTGTGTCACCTGCATAACACAGGTTGTTAATGAGTCTTCCTCCAATTCTGATGCCCCGTACTTCATATAGTCCAGCTCCTCGGAGTATTTGCTCTGCATACAGATTGAGCAAGTATGGTGAAAGGATACAACCCTGATGCACACCTTTCCTCATTTTAATCCATGCACTATCCCCTTTTTCTATTAGAATAACTGCTTCTTAGCCTATGTGCAGCTTCCGCTGGAGCACAATGAAGTGTTCTGCAATTCCCGTTCTTCACAATGTTATCCATAATTTGTTAAGATTCACACAGTCGAATGCCTTTGCATAGTCAGTAAAACACAGGTAAATATCTTTCTGGTATTCTCGGCTTTCAACTAGGATCCATCTGACATCAGCCACGATATCCCTCGTTTCATGACCTCTTCTGAATCTGGCTTGAGTTTCTGGCAGTTCCCTGTCAATGTACTGCTGCGACCGCTTTTAAGTGATCTTAAGCAAAATTTTACTTGTGTACGATATTAATGATATTGTTCAATAATTTCCACATTCTGTTGGATTACCTTTCCTTGCAGTGGTCACAAATATGGATCTCTTCCAGTCAGTTGGCCAGATAGGTGTATTCCAAATTTATTGGCATACAAGAGCAAGCACTTCCAAGCGCTGCGTCCGTTTGTTGAAATATCGCAATCGGTATTCTGTCAGTTTCTGGAGCCTTGTTTTTTGCCAATAACTTCAGTGCAGGTTGGACTTCTTACTTTAGTACCATTGATTCTTGAGCATATGCTAACTCCTGAAATGGGTGAATGTCAACTAATTCTTTTTGGTACGGTGACTCTGTGTATTCCTTCCATCTTCTTTTGATGCTTCCTGTATTGTTTAATATTTTCCCCGTAGAATCCTTCAATATTGCAACTCCAGGCTTGAATTTTCTCTTCAATTCTTTCTGCTTGAGAAATGCTGAGCATATTCTTCCCTTTTGGTTTTCTAACTCTAGGTCTTTCCACAATGCATTAGAATACTTTACTTTTTCTTCTTTTTTGACATCCATATTGGTCTTTTCTTTCTTTCCTGTCTTTTTAATGACCTCTTGCTTTCTTCATGTATTATGTCCTTGATGTCATTTCACAGCTCGTCTGGCCTTCAGCCATTAGTGTTTAATGAGTCAAATCTATTCTTGAAATGATCTCTAAATTCAGGTGGAATATACTTAAGGTCCTACTTTGGCTCTCGTGGACTTGTTCTAATTTTCTTCAGCTTCACCTTGCACTTGCATATGAGCAGTTGATGGTCTGTTCCACAGTTAGCCTCTGGCGTTGTTCTGACTAATGATATTGAGCTTCTCCATCATCCCTTCCCATAGATGTAGTCAATTTAATTCCTGTGTATTCCATCTGATGAAGTCCATGTGTATAGTAACAGCTTATGTTGGTGAAACAAGTTATTTGCAATGAATGAGATATTGGTCTTGCGAAATTCTGTCATGCGATTTGTGGCGTTGTTTCTATCAACAAGGCCATATTTTCCAACTACCGATCCTTCTTCGTTTCCAACTTTCCCATTCTAATCACCAGTAATTATCAATGCATTCTGATTGCATGTTTGATCAATTTCAAACTGCAGAAGTTCATAAAAATCTCAATTTCTTCATCTTTTTTAATATATGTATATTTTTTATTGTTGTAGTTTAAGTGAAAGTTTACAATTCAAGTTAGTCTCTCGTACAAAAATTTATGCATACATTGTTATATGACCCTAATTGCTCTCCCTATACTGTGACAGCACACTCCTCCTTTCCACCCCTGATTTCCCGTTTTCATTTAACCAGCTCCTAACCCTCTCTGCCTTCTCATCTCACCTCTGGACAGTAGCTGCCTATTTAGTCTCATGTATCTGCTTGAGCTAAGAAGCACATTCTTCACGAGTATCATTTTATGTCCCACAGTCCAGTCCAATCCTTGTCTGAAGAGTTGGCTCAATTTCTTCATCTTTGGCATTAGTGGTTAGTGTGTAAATTTGAATAATAGTTGTATTAACTGGTCTTCCTTGTTGGATATTTTCCTATCACTGACAGAGTTGTACTTCAGCGTAGATCTCGAAATGTTCTTTTGGATAAAGAATGCAACGCTGTTCTTTTTCCATTGTCATTCCCGGCATAGTATACCATATGATTGTCCAATTCAAAATGACCAATACCAGTCCCTTTCAGCCGACTAGGATATCAATGTTTACATGTTCCATTACATTTCTGACAACTTCAAATTTTCCTAAATTCATACTTCATACATTCCATGTTACTTTTATTTAGGGATGTTTGAAGCTGTTTCTTCTCATTTTGAGTTGGGCCACATCAGCAAACGAAGGTCCCAAAAGCTTGACTCCATCCACATCATTAAGGTGGACTCTACTTTGAGGAGGCACCTCTTCCCCAGTGGTATTTTGAGTGCCTTCCAACCTGAGGGGCTCATCTTCTGGCACTATATCAGACAGTGTTCTGCTGCTATTCATAAGGCTTTTATTGGCTAACTTTTTCAGAAATAGACCACCAGTTCCTTCTTCCTAGTCTGTCTTAGTCTGGAAGCTCAGCGGAAACCTGTCTGCCATGGGTGACCCCGCTGGTATTTGAAATACCAGTGGCATAGCTTCCAGCATCACAGCAACACACAAGCCACCACAGTACCACAAACTGACAGACGTGTGGGGAAAGTCATAATTAAAGCAGTTAATCCATTTTGCCAAATTTGATTCTTGTTTCAAGGAAATAGACCACTGCTAAATGCAATCCATTTTGTAGAATTGGTAGTTTGGTAAAATGATGTTGAGAAAGAACTGCTTCATAAACCCCAAAACAAATGTGTGTGTGTGTGTTTTTTTTTTATCTCAGCCTTCAGAAATGATGATTTTCTTTATTGTAGTTCAAAGGCAAGGGAAAATGAAGAATAACATCATAGCATGAGGTGAAAGATGAGGCATTATTGACACATTAAAATTCCTGCTAACTGAAAGGGAAATGAAAAGTGGGAATGGCCACTTCCACTGGGATTTATTAAATGTCTCAGGTGATTTTTTAAAATTATATTTTAAATAATGAAGATTTCTCGATTGGCTTAATGACCAGTCACTATTATCGTGGAAAATTATTTAGACATGAAAGATTGACTTGAATATCATTGTTGAAAATGACATTTTAGCCATGTAAAATAGTATGTGAGCTTAAGTGGAACAAAGAACTTTATTTCAAAGTGACAATTTGTTCAGCATACAAGTTAGGTGGGGGGATTTATTTATTTTTAAAATAGCCTGTCATTTTGGGATATTGAAATTGAACATTTATTCGTATCATGTAAAAAATTTAGATCATTGCTACTTGCTTTTTTCTCTCCTACCCTGTTAATCAGTGATTAAATACAATGTTTCTTTCTGTAAGACATAGTTTAGAGCACATTCTTCCCATTAGACACGGATTAATTGCTCTTTCACTCAGAGTCCTTCGAGGACATGGTAAAAGGAGTCTTCTATCTTCCCGGAAAAAAAGTATATATTCTCAAAACACTAGGAAATCCCTGAAATCCATCTCTGGCATCTTAGGATTCCATGAGCCCCAAGATGAAAATAACTCTTTGCAGAACATTAAACCTCACTGTTAGACTTCAGTGTTTCCCACCATGTAATATTTTTATGGCCCATTGTTGAAATCACCAAATCCAGTCATGCGCCTTTGATTGTCACTCTGATTTTTCCAACACCTTCCACTCATACTTTTTGTCTTTTACATCAAATGCAAATGACTCATCACGAACTCTTAAATACCAAAACAAACAAAATGTTTTTACTGAGGAGTATAACTTATAGATGAAGAAGCATGGAAAAGCATATGCAGTTTAAGAACAATAAAGAAATACTCATCCGTGTATACTTTACCCAGAACATAAAGCACAGTATTTACCGTTTTCATGTTGATCTCTTCCTTTTTGTACAGGCCCAGCGTTGGCCTAAGCGACACATTTCATAATGCCCATCAGACGTGTGTAGGGTAGAGTAATCTGGGCTTGCCCCAGCACAAATATTAAAATGCTGCAGAAACTTGAAATAATGATTTTTAGAGATTCATTATGTTTCCTAGGTGTTCCAAATCCATTATGGGCACAGCATGCTTGGGGATTAATATTAAACATTGTGAAGTTCCCAGGATCGCATATGACTTTCTCTTTGACTTTATAATCTTAATGACTTTAAGAGGGAGCAGTAAAGGGAATAATTATGCCTTACCAAGTTATCACTTAGTGACATCAACTTGGCCTGTCAATGCTATTTTCTTGTTTCCTGTGCCAAAAGATGAAAGAGAATAGAAGACAGGAAAACAGAACGCATAAGAGGTCAGGTGGCAGGGCTATCTTCTTCTTTCTTCTAACATTGTCATGTTTTTCGTCAATATCACAATGTAGAAGTTATGGCTTTACCCTAGTAAATATTGTTGAAGAACTGTTTAGGTGGAATTGAACACATCTACGATGAAGAAGGGGAGCTTAGAAAAAGTCAAATTTTGATTTCTCCTTTGAATTCCAGGATTCTAATGAACTAAAATTATTACCAAAAAAATTAAAAATGGTTTAATATAATTTTCATATTGAAAGCCCATATGCATGTTTAGATCATGGCTCCTGATTTGCATTACTAGAAACATACATCTGAGCTCTCTTTAGAGATTGCACAAATATGAATCAATAATATAAAAATATAATAAGTATATGATCCTATAAGATGATAAATATTATCAAAATATAAAAAAATAATTTGTAAGCTTCCTAGTTATATGGTTCCTATTACAAATGAGCCAATTTCACAGCATCAGACTCTAGGAATAAATTATGTTCAGACTGTGAGCCTGTTCCAGTGGATACAGCTGGGTTTTATCTTTTCATCATAGATTATAAACCTCCGAATCTGTTTCATCTTTGTATCTCCCAAGCTTTTCAAAGTGCTTATCAAATGGATAAATAGATGGATGACTGACTAAATAAACATGTTAATACATAAGTATATAAATATATCAATTACCGGTAAGTCTTTGGGAAAAGCAGTCAGTATGCTTAACTGGGCATTGTGCATTATACTGCAAATAGACTTTCCCTCTTCTTATACCTGTTATACTAATGTACAGATTTTTGTACTTGTAACTTTTCTTATTATTTAGAATCTAGGTACGGTGAACATGCCTTTAAAAAGTGTCAAAGTTTCTTGCTATGCTGCTACTACTTTCTTGATGTTTTATCTACTGGGGGAAACAAGATGAGAAAAAAAAAAAAAAAAAAACACACTTTAATTCCACACACGGGCACCGTTCTGAAAATGCTCTCTCATTTCAAGTTACAACCTGCAGAGTTCATTTGCCAGGATTTCTTTCAAGCAAAACTCTAACTTCTCTAAATTTTGAATTAAAAGACGTTCCCTCTGTTACCCAAAATTATGTCTCAGACTATTTAGCTGGCAGGATAAAAATGAAATAAGTGAAAACTCAATCTGCTCTTCATAGGAGAATAACAAGAGCCACTAGTTTGGCTCCTTAGGGATGGAGAAAGATTAGGTCCTTATCTTTTTTTTTTCTCCTCCCTTCATACCCCTGCTCACTCTTTTCTTTTATTGATTTATTTATTTATTTTTAATTCAAGGAGACAGTTTATGTTACTGCTCATCAAGTGAAAAAAATGACTCAACTCCGTGTGCTTGGGACTTTGTGTCTAGGGCTGCTAGGACGGTAGTGGTGCCTCGCACTGAGAACAGCTGTGAAGGTGTGCTTGTCAGTCCAGTCATCGCCCAAGCCAAACCAGGCCCCCAGGAGGCTTACGTGGCTCTTTCTTAGTCCTCCCAACACCTACCTATGGCAAACATTCTTATGCTCTGTAAGAAGAATTCATGTTCCTCAGCCTCTTGGATGCATACTTACCTCTTTTTCTTATTGTAGGGTGATTACACTTCCTTAATCCATGGACCTGATTAGCTGGTGCTAAGTTTGCATCCACAATGGAGAACTCCAGCAAAAGTGTTTGTTCTAGAGATACGCGACCGTTTCCAACTGTGATTCTCTGAATTCGGTGTTAAAATCTTTGGAACTAAAATAAGCTTATAATTTTGAACACAGGCAAATTCTTCACTGTATGTACTTTTGATGCTAGGATAGGAAAAGGAAAAAAAATCACATCCTCCTGTTTTTTTTATTTATGTCAACCAGGACTCATTATATTCCTAACATTTATTGAAACGTGTAGGGATAATATGAGCTCCTATAAGCCCTCTATAAACCTTCCCAAAACTCATCTCCCAATAAAATTTATCTTTTAACTACATGAAAAATATTCCCCACATCAAATTTAAGAGAGCTGTATTTTATTTCTCCTAAATTTCAATAGGAATTCAACCCACTGACTGGTTTGTGTTTCTCCAGGTATACACATACCGATGTGCTTCCAAATGCAGCATGATTGGAAAGTCATACCATCCAGGATGCATTGCGGGTGTGTGTGGGTGGTGGGATGTGATGCTGCTTCATTATTGAGAGCTGTGATTAAACAGACACTTTCTGCAGCTGTGACTTTGTGCAGATGGCAGGACCCAAGCCAGATGGACAGAAAGGGCTTTCTGAAATGGAGCCAAGAAACAGAGCCAATTTTCCCCACATGAAAATACATGCTGTGAATGTTGTATGTGTGTGGATTATTTACTGCTATTTTTGGTCATAGAAATATATATTCTACAACTTCTATATGCTTTTGAAGTCTTAAGCCACATATCTGTGTAGGCTTTTAAAAAAATATATGTTTTACTTAACCAAGAAAATGGCTGAGTATCAAGAAGTTTTCCCAGCTTTAGTCTCTTAAAGCAACTTTGGAAAGCTTAGGTGCAAATCTTTTACATGGTCTGAAGATAACCAGAAGATTCTCTACAATAAATTTCTTTGAATTATTTTTCCACCTCATTATAATAAATACTTTCTTTCTCCCTTTTTCTGGTGATAACCTCATCTACTTTGACTCTCATTCCCTAGCATTTTCCCCAATTTGTTCTTGTTTAATAAATTCTTCTCCATACCATGTATGTTTCTACTGTTGCTGTTGTTAGATGCCGTTGAGTTGGTTCCAACTCATAGTGACCCTATGTACGATGGAACGAAACACTACCTGGTCCTGCGCCATCCTCACAATTGTTGCTATGTGTGAGCTGGTTGTTGTAGCCACTTTGTCAATCCATCTCGTTGAGGGTCTTCCTCTTTCTGGATGGACCCTCTACTTAACATTTCTACTATATCTCCTTGTTCTCTGCCCTGAAGTTTTCCCTAACAGTGCTCATCACTCAAAAAAACTTTACCCTTTCTGCAGTTGAGAACATGAAGTGTTTCCCGAGGGATAACTGAAAGCCCTGATTCCCTTTCTTTGCTGAATGTAGACACTTCTTTAATCTTGTATGACATTTGAGGCAGGTAAGCCACCAGACAGGTTGGGAGAGGAATTCAATTAACTAACCTCCTATATAGCTTGGAGAAATAAGTGACAACAAATTTTTACAAAGTGAAAGGTTATTCTTTCAACATATTTATTGAGCACCTACTCTAGATGTCCCAATTCCAGGCACAAACTCTTTGCAGTTAGGTGTTCTTACTATTGTTTGCCAGAAAGGGCATGATTCACTCTGATTTCTCTAGTTCCTTTTCAATAGCCAGGCTTTAGCTCATTGTTTTTTATTTACTTCAAACATCTAAGACTGTTTTTTTCTTCTTTTGACCTCCATGCCCCATTTTCCCAGCTCACTTGGCCAGTGGTTAGTCTTCTTTTTTATGATCTGGTTTCAGCCTCCAGAGAAAATGTAGACTTCTTTTTCAAATGAGATCGTTCTGCTCCATTGCTCTGTGCAAGTGCTGAGATTCTGGCCATGGATCACTGACTTGGAGGAGAATGTGTTCAGTTTTTCTCTTAAACCAGAAACGCCTGCCATTCCCCTCAGAACATTTCAGTGATAATAGAATGTGGCAGAGAAAAATGTTCATACTCTTTGATCCTGATCATGTATGCAAAATTAACTCTCTCTCTAGATCTAATGGTTTGATGTGATGTTCTTCTCTTTTCTGTGCTCCATTTTTTTTTTTTTTTTAAACTTAAGGACAGGAATACTTGTGCTTCATTGGGCTTTGTATATAATGTAACAGCTATTCAAATATAAATCTACTGTAATTTGTGTGCATCTTTATTATTCAGTGTATTTCCTGTGGTTGGAATGTACTTCTATTATAGAATTAAAAATGCATGTTTTGGTTCTTTCTCCACCTGTGCCCACCCACCTTATATAACCTACACACTAGGCTTTTAATCACCAGTAAGGATACCATGTTCTTCCATGCTTTCGCACTTCTGTACATATGGTTTGCTCTACCTGAAATGTCTTCTAACCTTACTTGCTTCATTAATTTATATTCCTCTTTCAAAGCTCAGATCCAATGTCCCTTCTCCTGAGAAGCCCTCCCTGGTCCCTATAGACGGATCCAGCTCCTACCTCCTAGTATTTTCCCCATTCTCCATCACAAGCCCATGCTAGGATATTCAGACCTCCCTGAGAGCCTTTAGTTCATATGGCATTACCATGAATCAGAATCAACTCGACAGCAACTGAGAAAACCGTAATTACTTGATTACGTATCACAATTCATAGTCCCTGACACACAGTAAGCTCAATAAGTGTTTATTATATTAACCAATCAACCCGAAAGTATTGTAAGTAATCCATATGCAGTATTGTAGTGTTTCCTAGTAAATATGCTCCTATGTCATTTACTCATCAGGATCTGGTGATAGCCTCAAGGAAGAGAGCAACTTCAGAGTGACTGATCTCAAGGGATTTAAAATGCACTGAGATGGAAACCGTGGTGGTGTAGTGGTTAAGAGCCATGACTGCTAACCAAAAGGGTTGACAGTTCAAACCCATCAGTCACTCCTTGGAAACTCTATGGGGTGGTTCTACTCTGTCCTATAGGGTAGCTAGGAGTTGGAATTGACTCTATGGCAACAGGTTTGTTGTTTTTTTTTTTCCCTCCTTTTTTTAATTTAAAAAAATTTTTTTTGTTGTACTTTAGATGAAGGTTTACAGAACAAATAGTTTCTCATTAAACAGTCAGTACACATATGGTTTTATGACATTGGTTAACAACCCCAAGACATGTCAGCACTCTCCCTTCTCAACCTTGGAGGACCTTTTTTTTTTTGGTGAAAACATACATAGCCAAAGTTACACCATTTAAAAAGTTTCTACATGTACAATTCAGTGACATTGATTACATTCTTCCAGTTGTGCTGCTATTCTCACTATCCTTTTCCCAGTTATTCCGTCCTTTTCCAAGTTATTCCATCACCATTATCTTCAACTCACTGCCCCCTGGGCTTCCCATCAAAACTTTTGAGTTGCTGTTGTCAATTTGAGCTCACATAAATAATTTTTTTTTTCTGTACCTTAGATGAAGGTTTGCAGAACAAAGAGTTTCTCATTAAACAGTTAGTACACATATTGCCCTGTGACAATGGTTAACAACCCCACGACATGTCAGCACTGTCCCTTCTTAACCTTGCGTTCCCTATCACCAGCTTTCCTGTCCTCTCCTGCCTTCTAGTCCTTGTCCCTGGACTGCTGTGCCTCATTAGTCCTGTTTTGTTTTATGAGGCTGTCCAGTCCCCGGCTGAACAGTGAACTCCAGGAGTGACTTCACCACAGAGCTAAAAGGGTGTCTGGGGGCCATACTCTCGGGGTTTCTCCAGTCTGTCAGGCCAGTAAATCTAGTCATTTTTTTGTGAGCTAGAATTTTGTTCTACATCCTTCTCCAGCTCTGTCCAGGACCCTCTGTTTTGATCCCGGTCAGAGCAGTCAGTGGTGGTAGCTGGGAACCATCTAGCTGTACTGGACTCAGTCTGGTGGAGGCCTTGGTAGCTGTGGTCCATTAGTCCTTCAGACTAATCTTTTCCTTGTATTGTGTTCTCTTCATTCTCCCTTGCTCCAGAAGGGGTGAGACCAGCGGAATATCTTAGATGGCTGCTCACAGGCTTGTAAGTGGTTTGATTTTTTTTGAGATGGAATTAAAGTCCCTGCCTTTTCTCACACACCCTAGAAGCTATGGTAACACAATCAGGAAGTTTTTAGGTACAATTTAGTTACGTGATAATTGTCCTCATTATTTATTACTCACTGGGAATAGCAAAAAGAATGCATACAAGTTGTTACCTGTCGTGTCTGTTTAAATTGTGTGGCATCAAACGAAGGTGGTGTCTTCCACTTGTATCTCTGGGCACGTTAAAAAAATACATATAGTTAATAATAACATCAAAAGAGAGAGTCTTGGCATTTAAAGTGGAAGGCTGGCTGTGGAGTTTTAGGTCCTCAGGAGGGCGTGGCAGAGATGATGGGTAGAGTGAGTAAAAATTCCTGTGACTTCCCAGTCTCTCTGTGGCCTGAGAGAGTGATAGGAAATAGCAGTAGCACAGAGTACTTACAGAAAGTATCATCCATTCACTTATCCAGGCATCCACTCATTGACTTGACAAACATCTGTGAGTGTTCCCTACGGGCAGCCACTTTAGGTCCTGCCCTCCTTGTGCTTCCAGTCCGGAAGGGAAGATTCACATGATCACATGATTAATTTATTTACCAACATTTTCGATAAATGGCATAAAGTAGTATTCTGGGGTGTTCTAAGACCATATGGTGGTGGAGGGGGAAGTGTTAACTTAGCAGAGGCTCTTAGGAAGCTTTTCTAAGAAAGTGACATTTAAGCTGGGTCTTGAAGTATAAATACATGGTCTCCAGGCAAAGGGGTTGAGGGTGGGAAGGTGAAGGGAGAGACAGGTAGATGGAATAACTACTTTGCCTCTCACCAAAAATTTTCCATAGGTGACTAAACAGGGTTAGCTTTCTTGCTTTAAAGTTTGAGCCCTGTGAAATTAAAATGAACTTCTTTTGTCATTTGGGCTAACATTTTTTGGAGGGAGGGGTGGCGATGGCATTCAAAAGATTAAAATTATTTATAAAAACACGGAACACACTAAAATATTTTGTTTCTGTGCTCATTTTTTCCACTTACGGAGAGAATGAGGAAGGAAGGAAAGAAAGCCAGGGAGAAAAGAGGACGAAGTAGGGCTTCAGAAGAAGTGCTGAAGGTACAAAGGCACAAAAAGGAAAATGGGAAGGGCAAAACGTAAACAGAGTGAAGCAGGGAGGTGCCAAAGGAGTTTTTAAAAAATAGTTCTATTTTTTCTTGCTGGAGGATGAAGGTTCAGACGGCTATCTTTGATCATTCCCTCATGATACAAAAATTAATGGGTTAGTCTTGTACACAGCCAGCCCTTACCTTTATTTTGGCATCTTCAAGTATCTAATTCTCCAGGTTTCAGTGCCCAGAATCATATAATCCTGAAAGCTGGATAAAATGAGGTCAAGAGCCCAGACAAGCTTCAGTTCACTAAAACTATGCATTTAGTGCAAAAGGGTGAGCTAGGAGGTGAAAGGAGCCGGGAGGCAGCAGAAACTTCTTGGGATTCTGGTTTCAACTGATAGATCGCTTAGGTTTGAAAGATCTGACAGGTCTCAACCACTGATGGCATTGGAATTGGTGACAAACGCCAAATTCCCTTTCTCTAGCACAGCAAGTTTGTTGACCCTCAGTGATGAGATAGGTTATCTACAAAGGTCACCTATATCTTCCACGGGAAACCAGGATGTGACATCAGTTTACAGTAGGAATGACACTTTTGGATTTTATGTGGGGAAGTCACTGGAATTTAAAATATGGGAGGAAAAGAGGTGAGAGAAAGGGAATTGTTATTGGTCAGATGAAAATACAAGAGAAGAACTAGAGTCACAATAGTCAAAAGACATGGACAACTCTTGCACATTAAAAAGGAAAGATGTAAATACACGAAAGAATTTTCTGTGTTAATGTTAAAAGGAGCCCTGGTGGCACAGTGGTTAAGCGCTCAGCTGCTCACCGAAAGTTTGGTGGTTCAAACCCACCAGCTGTTTTGCAGGAGAAAGATGTGACATTCGGCTTCCATAAAGATTACAGCCTTGGAAATCTTATGTGGCGGTTCTATTCTGTCCTATACAGTCGCTGTGAGTCAGAATCGACTCGACAGCAATGGGTGATGCTAAAGGGATTTTCCCATGATGCCCAAGCATTCATAACATACTGATGAATTTCCCTCGGCTGCATGTCATGGAGAAGGTAAACAATTAAAACAGGCCTGGGTGTCTCTTGAAAATAGATGTTTGAAAACAAATGATGGGATAAGGAAGCACTGGAAATAAAGTTAATGAAACTGGAATCAGAAGTGTCTAGTACTTTGTATGTCATGTATGTGTAACCCGACGGGATGATAAAGCAGGAGCTATTTAGTGCACATACATACATACACACACACACACACACACACACACATACATTCCAAAGTGTTATCCTTTTTGAACTTTTTAAAAGGTAGGCTTACTAATTTACAGTTTCACTTCTTATCTAAACAATTCTCTCTTCTAAAGGATGTGAGAGGAAACAAGCTTAATAAGCTATATGAGAAATTTAAGTTAATTGGAAAGATAATCCATATTTGGATGGTCTTGTCTGGTTATGATAAGGAAGTCTAGGTAGTCTTGTGCAAAAAGAAAATTTAAAATCGAAAAATAATGATTTTAACATTTAAAAAAATGTAAAATTTTGAAAGCAGTAATGAGAGTTAGCTTTGTTAACCTTTACATTTTTCTTTGCATTATGAACGTTCTAATTCATCTTTTCCCTTAATTCCTATTAAAATACTAAGGATCCAACACTTGGATTTAACAGAAGCAAGTGAGTGCTTCATGCTTATAAAAATGTCTTTCTTTACTGTCATCCAAATTAAATGTATTTCTTTGTTAAAACACCTTGCAGTAAGATTTAAACATTCTTTCCCTAGTATTCATAAGAAATGATACACCCACACACAACCAACATACTTCTAAGAATTTTTTTCAATTTAACATTAAGTAGATTTTCAAAATATATCTTATGATAGAAGTACTCTGCTTGGTGATACAGAGGATGGAAAATAAAATATTTTTATAATATGAGAAGAAATGAAGGCAAAAAGGGACGACTATTCTGGAGCACAGGGAAATCTGACATGGTGTGATGAATACACGTGCATCTCTGTACGCCTGTCTGGATTTTTACCAAGCCTCTGCTCAAGGCCAACTTTGAGCAAGTTATCTAAACTTTCCTAGCCTTGGTTTTCTCACCTGAAAAATAGATGATTGTCATGGATTGAATTGTGTCCAAGGTATGTAAGACATAGTCTTACCATCCTGGCTTCTAAGGAGCATTCTGGTTGTACTTCTTCCAAGACAGATTTGTTCATTCTTTTGGCAGTCCATGGTATATTCAATATTCTTCGCCAACACAATTCAAAGGCATCAATTCTTCTTTGGTCTTCCTTATTCACTGTCCAGCTTTTGCATGCATATGATGTGATTGAAAATACCATGGCTTGAGTCAGGCGCACCTTAGTCTTCAAGGTGACATCTTTGCTTTTCAACACTTTAAAGAGGTCTTTTGCAGCAGATTTGCCCAGTGCAGTGTGTCTTTTGATTTCCCGAATGCTGCTTCCATGGGTGTTGATTCTTGATCCAAGTAAAATGAAAGCCTTGACAACTTCAATCTTTTCTCCATTTATCATAATGTTGCTTATTGGTCCAGTTGTGAAAATTTTTGTTTTCTTTATGTTGAGGTGTAATCCATACTGAAGGCTGTGTTCTTTGATCTTCATCAGTAAGTGCTTCAAGTTCTCTTCACTTTCAGCAAGCAAGGTTGTGTCCTCTGCGTATCGCAGGTTGTTAATGAGTCTTCCTTCAATCCTGGTATCCCTTTCTTCTTCATATAGTCTAACTTCTTGGCTTATTTGCTCAGCATACAGATTGAACAGGTATGGTGAAAGGATGCAACCCTGACGCACACCTTCCTGACTTTAAACCATGCAGTATACCCTTATTCTGTCTGAACAACTGCCTCTTGATCTGTGTACAGGTTTCTCATGAGCACAATTAAGTGTTCTGGGATTCCCATTCTTTGCTATGTTATCCATAATTTGTTATGATGCACACAATCAAATGTCTTTGCGTAGTCAATAAAACACAGGTAAACTTCTTTCTGGTATTCTCTGCTTTCATCTAGGATCCATCTGACATCAGCAATGACATCCCTGGTTCCATGTCCTTTTCTGAATCTGGCCTGAATTTCTGGCAGTTCCCTGTTGACCTACCACTGCAGCCACTTTTGAATGATCTTTAGCAAAATTTTACTTGCGTGTGATATTAATGATATTGTTCAATAATTTCTGCATTCAGTAAGATCATCTTTCTTGGGAATAGGCATAAATATGGATAAAATGTAGCTGTTAAAAGTGATAATTATGGAAACACTTATGATATAATCAGTGAAAATCAGTATTAGTTTTTAATCAAAGGAAAAAAGACTAAAATTATGGTTTTCATTGGAGATTGTGGGATGTTCAGTGATTTTTTTATTTTTTCCATTTTCTCTAAAGCCATTACACTACTTATATATGTAGCTTTAAAACAAAATTGAAGAAGTCAGATATTCTACTACAATAATTATCACTAAGAAATTAAGTTTGAAAATGCAACACGATCCCCAAAATGGTAGTCTATAATTTTTAAGAAGACAATTTTTCAGGATGCCGAGACCAGGGAAATTTTCTTTACCCCTTTGAGTCTCAGATTCCTTATCTATAAAATACTCTAGGGATGCTGACAGGATTAAATGTGATAGTTGTAAGTCAATTACCACAGAACATAGAAGTCAGCAATCACACAGGAAGATATTAATTTAATGTGTTAATATTTTAAAGTATTGACATATTATTCAAATTCAAAGTATTTACATTCCATAAGGTAAATACTGATTTATCATTATCATACAAGCAATTTATTTTCTAGTAGGAAAATAAGAGATAAGAAGAAATCTTTTCTCAATTATATACAAAATCTAGATGCTGGATGAACTGTGCTCCTTATAATAAAGAGAATTCATGGGGACAGTGGAGGTGCTAGCTTGAAAGTTACTGCTGAACAAGCATAAAGGAGGTATGGCAGAGGGGTTAAGAAGTCAGACTCTAGAAAACGGTTGCCTGGGGTCAGGTCCTAGCTTTGACACCAGCTGCATGATCTTATATACTCAACCTCAGTTTTCCCATCTGTAAAGTGGGGCTAATAACAGCACCCACTTCATAGTGTGTTGCAAGAATTAAAATAGTCCATATGCGTCAAGGGCTGAGAGCAGCACCTGGCACGTAAGTAAGTGCCATGTGATTTACCTTGAAAATGCACCTATGAAGCTTCATGCCTTAGAATATTTTTTGTTTCCATATTTTTAGAATATTTTTAAAACATAGTTTTGTTTCTACTTTTGCTCTGATGAATGATACAAGTTATAGATTGGATAAAATAACCAATCCTGGAAAATGTAGGCCTTGAGAACCTTCACGTGTGTTCTTGAGGCAGAAATACTTACTGAGTGAGTAGGAACAAATCATCTCACATAGAAATTTAACACACAGTGACCAAATACCACCATGCCCCCAATTTTATGTATCTTATAGAGAAGTATCACTTTATTCTTAGGATGTGAAGTAATCAGACCTCTGGTTGAAAATTAAAGCATTCACTCAGTTTTCAGGATGTCTGGTAGGATGGCGCAATGCTTAAGCATTTGGCTGCTAACCAAAAGGTCAGCAGTTCGAATCCACCAGCTGCTCCTTGGAAACTCTATGGGGCAGTTCTACTCTGTCCTAGAGGGTCACTATGAGTCAGAATCGACTCATGGCAGTGAGTTTAATTTTTCTTTTGTTTTTTTTTGGTATAATATCAGATGTAATTGACTATCAGATGACATTACCAAAGGACTACCAACACTCTGCTCATCTCAGCTTCAAAATCAGTACACACTGAAGTGCAGACTTGGTACAAAGTCACATTCATCTGTGATTATTGGTTTTATGGAAGTATTTCCCTTAAGATTGCTATAAATCACAATTTCTCTTAGTGCAAATCAATTCAATTTACCTAAATTTTTCATATATAAATACCTAAGGAAAATGTTTAAAGAGCTCAATCAGACCCATGCCTTTGCTATTATATAGAAAAAATAGTTCATAAATCATGTTTTAAACATCACTGTCATGTAGCTTTTATTGGTCAGCCATTGATCCCCTGGCCCCGAGGTTTTCATTAAATCAGCACTGTGATGGTTAAGATTGTGTGTCAGCTTGGCTGGGCCATGATTCTCAGTGTTTTAATGTGATCACTCCCATTATTGAATATACTGTGAGTAGCCAGGCAGATGAAGGGAGTCTCCTTGGGGGTGTGGCCTGCATCTGAATATAAGCAGACATTCTGGCTTTTTGCCCTCTCTGGATCCTGCGGCTGCCTCCTGTCATCTCATCTCTGGTTCTTGGGACTTGAACTGTCAGCTTATCTGCCTAACTTGGGATTCATAGATCTTCACAGCCTTTGAGTGGAGCCCTGCTCTCTGACCTGCTGATCTTGGGTTCACCAGCCCCTGCAGCTACGTGAATCAGGAGAAACCTTGTGGTCTTGCCTGCCGATCTTAGAATTCACCAACCTTCACAGCCTGAGAGCGGGAGCCCTGCTCTCTGACCTGCTGATCTTGGGTTCACCAGCTTCTGCGACTGCATGACTTGGGAGAGGCTTCTACCCTGATCCACGGACTTGGGATATTCTAACCTCTACAGTCACGTGAGCTGTTTCCTTGATATAAATCTCTCTATATATCTATATTTATATACTTTACTGTTTTTGCTTCTCTAGAGAACCCAGCCTAAGACAAGCACTAAAATCATTTTGCTCCAACCTGCTACTTCTCCTATTTCATCTGACAAATACTCCCACCATCCACTGAGTTACTCAGTTTGACAACCTGGGGTCTGTCTATCTTCTCCTTCTCCTCATTACAAGGCACTCACCTCCCATCCAGTCAGTTACCATGTTTGTCTTAGGCTGGGTTCTCTAGAGAAGCAAAACCAGTAAAGCATATAAATACATATATATACAGAGATTTATATCAAGGAAATGGCTTACGCAGTTGTAGAGGCTGGAACATCCAAAGACTGGATCAGGATATAGGCTTCTCCTGATTCACATAGCTTCAGGGGCTGGTGAACCCAAGATCAGCAGATTGGAGAGCAGGGCTCTCACTCATAGGCTGTGAAGATCGATGAATCCCAAGATTAGCAGGTAAGCTGCTGGCTCAAGTCCCAAGAACCGGAGGTCAGATGAACAGGAGGCAGCTGCAGAATCCAGCACAGGCAAAAGCCAGAATGTCCACTTATATTCAGATGCAGGCCACATACCCAAGGGAACTCCTTTTCAACTGACTGGCTACTCACAGCATATCCCATCATGGGGATGATCACATATAAACACCGACAATCATGGCCCAGCCAAGCTGACACACAATCCTAACCATCACAATATTCTACCAAATCTCTCTCCTAAATGTATTTTACCTAAGAACCTGTCTTTTTTTTCTCATATTAAGGACTCGTTTTCATCCATGCTTTTACAGTACTTTCCTGTTTCTCTGTTTATCCATCTGCTACATTTCTTTAGAAATATAAAGCAACTTTTCTAAACTGCAAATCAAATTGTGTTGCCAGAAGTTTCCCTCACCACTTTGCAAACAATCATTCTGCAGGATGTTAAAGATGTTACATGGGGGAAAGACTAGGTTAAGTCATGTTAAACACGACTCTTTACTGCAAGATTTCTCAGAGCTCTTAGGATTTAGACCGTGTCCAAGAATATGTTACAATACATAGGTTTTCCCAATTTTACTAATCAAAACCTTTTTTTAAATTTTTATTTGAAAGAGTACAGAGAGGACTGGTGTTCTGTGAAAGTACCTGTTGCCATCGTGTTGATTCTAACCATAGTGACCCTATAGAACAGAGTACAACTGCCCCATAGGGTTTCCAAGAAGTGGTTGGTGGATTTGAACTGTCGACCTTTTGGTTAGCAGCTGAGCTCTTAACCATTGTGCCACCAGGGCTCCAGTGTTCTGTGGAAACACTTTGGAAAATACTATATTACTTCTCCAAACTCTCAATATTTCCATTAACCTATATAATAAAGCACAAATCCTTAACCTGCTGCACAAAGGCCTCTATAGCCAGCCCTCTGCTCTCACCCTAGCCTCATACACTGCATCTATTCTTGCACACACACCTCTGATCCTGGCCCCTCAAACTACATCTGGATGCCAAGTCATGCATGTCATCATGCCTTGCACACTCTGCACTCTAAACCTGAAATTCTCTCGCTTACCTTGTCTAATTGGCAAACTCCTCCTCCTCCTCCTTCAACACTGGGTACAAATAGCACCTCTTCTGTAAAGCTTTTCCTGTAGACAGTCACCGTCTCCTCTGTGCCCCCTGCTGTTTGATCCCTGTAGACAGCCTTTGCCACAATTACCTTCTTTACCATAATGAATGATCTACAGTCAAACAAGAGTTAATGGCTGAATCCAAAGAAAAAGGAACTATTGCTTGTAGTTCTCATTGCACTTTATTAAAACTATTTGTATATAGTCTCTCTTCTGTACCAGATCACAGTTTCTTGAGGACCAGTGTTCTTCATTCCTGTGACCCTGGTACTTGGCACATAGTTGGTGCTTGTAAGAAAAGGAATCGTGCTCCTATAGAGGTGAATGGACACGCTGCTGTTAGTGGAGAGAGCTGCTGTGCAAGAAAGTTAGGAACTGTAATGAAATCACAGAGTCAAGACTGTGTTTACTGATTAATATATAGTGACTTCAGACATGGAAATATTGTCAGCAGAAACAGTGTCTGAATTCTAATGGGTTGCCTACTGAAAAGATGTCCTCGAACGGAGGGTTAAGTATTTGCAAACTTGCAAGGTAACTTAGTATGTTCTCTCTTTTCTGCTTTCATGGTCACCAAGACTCTCAGTAAAAGAAAAAAGAGACAGACTGGCCTTCAGAGGGGCTGAAATTGTTACTGAATATGTCTCATCTCAGATATTTGAACGAGATCCAAAGAGAAGCAGTAAATAGTTTTTGTTTTTCTTTTGATTAAACCATTCACTCTTGGTTGACTGTAGATCATTCATTTTAGAGACAAGATAATTGTCTCTAAGAGGCAAACAGCAGAGTTGGCTTTGTCCAAGAGAAAGTAGATTCAGATAAAGAATTTACTCAGAATGATAACCTGAGAGTTTTTGTAATTAAAAGGGGCATATCAACAACAACAAAATCCAAACCTGTTGCTGTCCAGTCGATTCAGACTCATACCAACCCTATAGGACAGAGTAGAATCGCCCCATGGGGTTTCCGAGGAGCAGCTGGTGGATTCGAACTGCTGACTCTTTGGTTAGCAGCCAAACAGGTAACCACTACACCATCAGCGCTCCAAAAGGGGCGTATAGAACCCCTCATATTGCAAATAAAGTAAAAGATACTGGATCAGGATGAAAACTTGATCAAGGTCACAGAATCAGCATTTTATATTTTGTAGGTTGCTATGATATGTTTTTATTCATTTTTAAAAACACAGTTCATAAAGAATTATGAAAGAGGCCAGAGTAGACTTCAGGAACATCAGGCAAAATAAAATTGTCAGGTTTTGCCTCTTTATCTTCCCTTTAATTTGTATATAACCATTTATCTTTTAATTTATTTTTATACTAACTGATGTTTCATGTAAGTAGGTTTTTTAACAGAGTTACATGGAGAGTATCCAGGAATGGTTTAGGAAGAGATGGGTGGTGTTTGTATATGTGGACAAGGTGGTTGAATGCTTGTCCAGCCAATGGGTGTTATGGGAGAACATCATCTTGTAAAGTTTGTCCCCTTTGATATTTGGGAAACTTCAGTCAACCTTATCTAGGTGAGAAGTAAGGAAAGGCGAATTCTCTTGGGTAGTCCTATTTTGATTTTCCTTCCAGCCTGTCTTTTTTCTTTTTTTGCCCTTATCGCCTCTGTATTTTAGCAGATGGTAGAGACTTGATCTTATCATGGACATATAAAGCTTTTACAAACTATATAAAGATACACAAGTAAAGAGTTACAAGTAGCAGATTGCCAAAGTGCTTTTGCATTAAATTTCTTAAAAAATATTGTTTGGATAGATCATAAGACTTTGGATAAAACCAAAGCAGTTTCTAGTAGGATAGATTTAGGGGCTACTGTTCCATTTTTTGTCTTTTTATGTGTATAACGAGTAACTGAAACCTCACCCTAAAGCAGGGCGTCTCACTGTTGACACTGTTGACATCTTGGACCATATAGTTCTTTGTTGTAGGGAGTTCTCTTGTGCTTTGTATGGTATTCCTGGTCTGTACACACCCTAAGTTGTGACAACCAAAACTGTCTCCAGGTATTAACAAATGTCCCCTGGTATGGCAAAGTTGCCCCTGGTTGAGAACTACTAACCTAAACTGTACTGTATTGTTTCTGACTTAGTAGGAAGTAAAAAGTTTTCCTTGAGTCAGTAAAACTTTTCAACTATACCTGAAATCTTTTTTTCTTTATCCAGCAAATATGTGTTGAACGTCTTACAATGGGTTAGATGAATAACGAACTGCCCTCAAGAATGACTTTTTTTTTAAAAAAATTATTTTTATTATTGTTGAGAATATACACAGCAGACTGTACCAATTCAACAATTTCTTCATGTGCAATTCAGTAATATTGATTACATTCTTTGAGTTGTGCCATTCTTATCCTTCTTTTTCAGGGTGTTTTCCCCATTAACGTAAACTCACTGCCCCCTAAATTTCCCAGCTAATCTTTCGAGTGAAAGGTTGAACTGGCAAAAGCTGTGTGATAGGTATACTGACAACAGTGACAGGAAAAAAAAAAAGTAGCTGATGAGGCTGCTGATGTACAACCAAACACCTCATGGGATTTGGTTCGTTGGTTGGAAGGTTAAGATCGTGGTTTCTTGAGACATCTCAGTTAATTACTCTAATAACATGTTCAGTGCTTTTGTTCTACCTCCTAGTTCATTCTGTAGTGCCTGAGGTCTTAAAAGCTTGCAAGTGGCCATTCAAGGCACAACAATTGTTCTCTATTGGCCTGGAGCAATGGAGGAAGAAGGAGATGCAGGAATAGAAGGAGCAAATGGAGTGTGTGGCAAATTGCTTCCAGGAACAACTGCATCCTTTGCCATGAGACCACAAGAACTAGGTGGTGCCCAGCTGCCGTTACTGAATATTTTGATCAAAGATTCTATACAAGAATCCTGATTAAAAGGTGAAAAATGCAGAGCAGAATTTCAAATTCTCATGGAATCCAGAATTTCTGGAGCCATGGAGGTTGAATGAACCCCTGAAACTATTGCCCTGAGATAATCTTTAAACCTTAAACCAAAAATATCCCCTGAAGTCTTCTTAAAACCAAACAATAGTTGAACTTAACTGTTTTAAGATGCATCTATATGGGATCAAATTGACAACAGCAACTTGAAAAAATGACATTTTAATAAGGAAGACAGACTTAATGAGATTCATCTTTACAGGGTCAAAGTGTACTTTTGAAGAGCAAGTCCATGGTGGTACGAGAGCCCATAGGACACAGAGTCAAACGTGGAGTGAACACTCAGGGAAGTTCCATAACAAAAAGACCTCTGAGTTATTTTCAGAGCTGTTTTCCTGTGTTAGATCTACTTCCCGGGAGATAAGACTCCTTCTTAGTGCCGTGGATGCAGGGAAGTCCTTAATTTTATTCTTCTCCCTAAGTAAAAACTTCTCCCAGTAAAGATTTCACGATTGCATGCTGAAAGAAGTCCATCTTGGCGAGTGACTTTCACAGCACTCTTCTGCGTTGATGTGGGGATTCACTGCAGCAGAGGTGGTTGATACCACAAAATCTCATCATTTTCAGAAATGTGAAGAAATCAAAGTCAATGTCAGATAAACAGTGTCAGAGTTTTAAGGGAAACAAACAGAACCTATAATGCATAAAGCCCAAGAAAAACCTTCTACTCAACATTAAAAAAAAAAAAAACCTTTCACTCACCCTCGTATGCTATTATCCCCTTGTCTGAAGAGCTGAGCAGCAATGTGTGAGGAATCATATATTCTACCTCAGTTGGCCATAATTACAAAACCTAAAAGAATCCAAATAAATAAATTAGCTAAATATGTTTTAGGGAGGTCAGGATTCTAATTTTAAAAATTAATATTTCATGGTCCAACAAATTAAATATTATACTTCACTTTTTATATAATTAAATAGTTAGGATAAAAGTACCAGGTATAAGGGATCATGCTGTGGGATTGGGAAAAATGAGTAAGACAGTTTTGCTCTTAAGTATTTACAGTCTTGTAGGGAAGATAAGCACAAACAGTAACAGGTTAATTTATCAGAGGGTGACGTTTGTGCTGTGATAGGGGAGTTTAGAGGAAGAAGTGATGAATCATAACTGGTGAATGAGGTAGTATGGACATCAACTCTTGTTCTTTCTGATTTCCCGAGCACAAGAATATATATCAGGAATATTTACAGGTCAAAATTGTCATGCCCTGTATTAAGGAAGCTGGAGTATCACTCCAGTAGTTTATCAAATTCATTCTTGTCAAAAAAAAAGAGGAAGAGGAAAAAGAGAAATAAAAATACGAGAACATCCTTGCTTGTCCTCCAACTCATCCATCAATCATCCATCCTCCAGAACTGCGGATATACTGATGTTTTAATAAAACATAAAGCAGGTCATGCCTGTGAATAAATCCCATCAGTGACTTCCCTTGGAACTTACACTAAATCTCACACTCCTTCTCATGACCTGAGAGGTGCTGACATGACCTGCCCCCTCCTTGCTCTCTGACTTCAGGAGCATTCTCTCCTCCTGCTCATCATGTTCCAGTTACTCTGCCTTGCCCCACCCCGCCCGCCTCATCTTCGCACCTTTGCATAGGCACCTACAGTCCCTTTCTCTCTCTGCTTGCTCCTACCCTTCCCTCTGCTGGCTCCTTATGTTTCCCATTACAGCTTACACGTTACCTCTCTAGGAAAGGTCCCTATTGCAATCTTTGTTCAGCTCCTTCTTCACACTCCAAAACAGTCCTTGAAAGTAGAAATCTTTGTCAACTTTGTTCCCTAATGTGTACGAGAGCAAGGCATAAGAAATAGTATAGGTTCAAAACAAGTATTTTGAATAAACAAGTACATTTCTTCAATTGTTTAGCATTTAGCATCAGATTATAAGCTGCTTAAGGGCAGGGGCAAAGAAGCCCGGGCTGTTCGAGTGGTTTGCTATTAACCACTAACCTAAAGTTTGGCAGTGTGAGCCCAACCAGTGGCTCCACAGAACAAAGACCTGGTGAATTGCTTCTGTAAAGATTACAGCCAAGAAAACCCTATGGAGAAGTTCTACTGACGAACACTTGGGGTCGCCATGAGTCAGGGGCCAACTCAATAGCAGGTAACAACAATAGAGGCAGGAGCTGTGTTTGTTTTGCTCACCATTGTATAACCAGCACCTAGAACAGTTGCCAGGTCAGCGAGGATGGTCCAGAAATATATCTAGAAGATAGAAATGAATGAATTCATCAGATGATATATAAGGGCTGTTGCAGATTTAAAGAAACGAAAATTAAACAGTAGCAGTATCAAAGCCTGTGATCCTAACATTAGGTTATCAGTAAGTGTGGGAAGCAAACGGAAAAATTTGGTGAGCTAATGAAAATTTATAGCTTCAAGGTTAAATATAGTTTTAAATCTCTACTCAGTTTGAATTTATTATGGAAAAAATTCCCTAAATATAATTTATTAATCTAGATGCAGTAAGTTTAAACATACTTTGCCCTCTGTAGAATTGTGACTGATATCCCATTATTACTAGTCCTATAATTGTCATTATTTTAAGTGGCATAATAAAGGTTATTAATGGTGTTTAATCTGCTAACGACAATGAAGAGCTATCAAGCCTTAAATTATGGACCACAAGAAAGGCCCATAGTCACATTGTATAGTTTACCAGTCTAAAATGATTCTCAACATTGGCCACCAGATGGCAGTGTATGGTGCCCTACATCAAGAGGAATTCTTTCTTCAGCCACCTGATGGCATCTCTCCATTGTTTCCAATCTTCTGACCCACTAGTCTTGATTCTTTTTGTGTTTCCTGCCTGCGCTGCTCTCTGTTCTGCAGTTCTTCTCTATTATCAAGGCTTTGACCTGCAGTACCAATCATGTGTAAAGTTTCCTAACGAGAAGGTCTTTAGGACAATCCTTTGAAGGATATTTGTTGTGAAAAAATTTTTGATTTTTATTGTTTAAACTGCACTTTGAAGGAGAAGAATTTGTTTTCTTCTATATTTAAAGGAAGTGCGAACTGTTTAGGTTTTTTTTAAATTTATGAGAAAATTATATATCTCTCAATGAACAAAATGTTTACTAGAGAATGTGTGTGATTTTGTTTCAGTGCTTTGTTTGATTAGCTCGGACGGTAGCATCATGTTGTAGAACTATAGTATTATGATTATATATGTGGAATTGCAGGTAATATGCACTGTAGTAAAATACAGAATATTTACACTTTCATGCTTATTACAACCTCACCTGATTTTATTTTTAGGTAGAAATACACAGCCACATTCAAGCTCCGATTAAATTTAGACTTTCGTTTTATAGAATACAAATAGTATTTGTAAAAAAATGAAACTTAAAAACAACTTTTTTTTCTTAAGGATGTTGATTTTGCTTCTGAATATGGATACATCCTTATAACTTACTTGATTTCACCTTATACTAGAAATTCTGGTTGACATTTTATAAAACGAAGCTTTGGGTGAACACACGTCATTATCTTAGAGCATTTTAAAGATGCTTCAGAGGAGTTCTACTGTTAACAGTTTATAAATGAAATGAGCAAGTTTTGCAAGTGTTATTTCTAAATCAGAAAGTATATTCCACATGAAACATTGTTTTCATCACCTACTGTTTAGAAGCAAGTCATAGAAATCCCAAAGCTCATTAGAGATCTGTTTTGAAATAAATCTGTTTTAATAATCCTTGTTCATGAAGATTTTTATCCACACATTCTCAAATGAAGGAGCCCTGGTGGTGCAGTGGTTAAGTACTTGGCTGCTAACCAAAAGGCTGGTGATTCAAACCCGCCAGCCACTCTGCAGGAGGAAGATGCGGTAGTCTGCTTCCGTAAAGACTACAGCCTTGGAAACCGTATGGGGCAGTTCTGCTCTGTCCATAGGGTTGTTGTGAGTCAGAATTGACTCCGCAGCAATGGTTTTTTTTAATCCTCAAATGACTTTTCTTTGTACAATGTACTACAAGGTTCTTCTAAAACTCCTGCTTTTACAATACTGCAGGACTTATGTTAAGATATTGAGGGCTCTTCCAAAATATTGGTGCTCAGGGAATTTGACACCCATAGGTAGCTATGTAAGCGTATAACAATAATTGGGCATGGATTATAACAATTAAACTAGGGCTCTTTTAAAAGTGCCTTGGCTGAATGAGTCAAACAGACAATGAGAGAAAGTGCTAATTAGCTGACAAAAGGGATGTTATCTTTTCTACCACACCTTTGTTGTTAGGTACTGTCCAGTCAGCTCCAACCCTTAGCAACCTTATGTATAACAGAACAAAACTTTGCCTGGTCCTGTGCCGTCCTCACAAAAGTAAGTACGATTGAGCCCATTGTTGCAGCTACTGTGTCAATTCTTCTCGTTTAAAGTCTTCCCCTTCTTCACTGACTCTCTACCAAGCATGATGACTTCAGCGATTGGTCTCTCCTGATGACATAGCCAAAGTAAGCGAGACGAAGTCTAAGCACGCTTGCTTCTAAGGAGCTCTGTGGCTGTACTTCCTCCAAGACAGATTTGTTCTTTCTTCTGGCAGTTCCTGGTATATTCAATATTCTTCATCAACAGCATAATTCAGATGCGCCAATTCTTCTTTGGTCTTCATTTTTCATTGTCCAGCTTTTGATACATTCTTAAATCATGTAAAATGCAATTTGTTCCAAGTAACAAAAAAAGTAACTCCACTCACATAGAATATAAGGAAGAATTTTCATTTCACACAAAAGGAATGACCAAAATGTTATGGTTCCAGGGTTCCTTACTGTGAAGGCTTAAAGGGTATCCTTTCTAGCTTTCCCCTCCACCATACCCAGTCTGTCAGCTTTGTCCTCAGACTTGTCCCTTCATAGCCACTAGATGATAGTGTGTTTCCAGAAGTGATTAGAATATCCTGATAAGAACCCCCAGAGGCATTGGAGGCAACTCCCTCAGGTCTCATTGGCCAGAGTTGGTTGTATACTCTTTTGTAAATCAATCCATGGCAAAGTACTTTAATTTCCATGACTGTTTAGACTAGTCTGTGTTTACCGCTGAGTCAGTCACGTGTTTGGAAGAATGTTCCAATGAAAAACACCCAAGAAGAGTAAATGGGTTTGGGATAGATAACCAATAATTCCTAATGCCCAGTCTTTTAATTGTTGAAGGTTTGGGAGAGCTTGAACTGATTTATTAATTAGATAAGAATAAGAGTTGGTTTAAAATCTGAAGAGTTTTAATGTTCTTGGATCTTGGACCCTTTGGGAATGATGGGTCATCAACTTTTGAGATTGTGCTATCGCCTCAGGACAAGCTGATCTCCTTTGTGTTCCCTCAAATATATCGCTTTTATGCCCATTTAAGACCTTTGCCTCATAAAATTTGTTATAAAATAAAGATTTATTGCTCTGGACCTCCTTGTTTTAAACCCTAGTTCATAATTGTTGGGTCTCATATTTCTGCCAGTGATAGTGATTCTAGGCCAACCATTAATGACTAGGCAGCAGAAAGGACTGTGGTCTGGTATTCCACTCTACCATTTCTCACAACAGACGTTCTTCATCCTGAATTGGTTATTTTGTATCACTGAGAAAACAAAGGTCACCTCATATGAATCCCATCAACTGATCTTTTCTTTATCATCTCTGATTGTCTCCTCCTTTCCTCCCATTTCTGAGGATAGGATATCCTGCATTCCTTCAATGCTTGCTTCTCCCCATACCTTTCATTCCTTTCTCTCTTGGCTCCTTGAGCCTCGACATCCTCATCCTTCCCCAAGTCACCTAGACTAGACACTTTCAACTTATCTCTAACCCTTCCCTTGAGCCCCACATGGGATGAGTTGCCAGTTCTTACTGATTCTCCTTCTCAGGTATCACTCTTATCCCTGCTTACTGCCAGTGTTGTCTCTTGCTAAAGTAATTATAGGTCCTTGGAGTTCAGCAGACTGTATTCCCTGGATCCAGCTTCTCAATAGTCTGGTTTTTGAAATAGTGTTTCTATTTTGCTACTTTCTAGCTGTACTCAATATTCTGAGCGGTAACCTTTTGGTGATCTATATTTGCCTTGCAGCACACTGGAATTACGTGGTGCACATTAAACCTGAAGAGGCTAAAATGGGAGTAACTAACTACCAAGTACATAGAGAGCACTAATTAAAATGTCTTACAACTGAATCTTTCTGATATTAGGGTAGATAAATCAGAACTGTGCGAATTCACAAAGGCCAATTTTGAGATGGCAAAATAAATCCCATTATTATTCACACCCTGAAAGTAGGTTGATAAAGTTGTAGGCCAATGTCAGTTAAATTTGTGAAGCCAGTTATTTGTATAAGTGACTGTGAAATAGGGCCAATTCATTTCTGGGTGCTATTTGTTAAACTGCTGTTTGCTTTTCTTTCCTTTCTTTTCTTTCAATTAAAACCTCAATTAGTCCATTTTGTGCTATGGTCAAGACTGAAGGGCTTGTGAAACAGCATTTTTTAGAACACGAGCTGAAATGTGTGACGGGGGCAGCACCTTCAGTGATTTAGTTTGTTTACAATGTTCTGTTGACTGTTGTCTTGTTTTCATTGATTCCATCCATTCATAAATCCAAGTTGTCATCAGTCTCGTTGACAAACATGACTTTTCTAAGTTTTTAAAAACATAAATCCTTTAAAAAATAAAATAAAAAAATTAAAAATCATTAAAAAATCTAACAAACCCTGGGGAAGAACATAAAACATTCTCGTAAAACTATAATAGCGTAGCAATTCGTCTTTCATTGAATTACTTCTCCATCTATCAGCGTGTCAAGTGAAAGGGTACATTAAGCAACCAAATAAGAACCCAAATTATCCAGCAGTCTATTCTTGAAGTTCCCTTCCAGCTCCCATTACATAATTTCAAAGTTTTAACATATGACTTAAAATCCTAGTCATCCTCCAGTCCATCCCTTTTCTCTCAGCTGATGGCCTGAGTTCTGCTTTGCAGAGAAAATAAAAGCTATTCTTTATTAACTTCATCAAATATCCTTACGTCTTCCTTATCCTCTGTAAATGTCTCTTCCTTTTCTTCCCCTGTCTGGGGCAGTTGAGTCCCTCTTCTTTTCCAATATTAACTTTAAACTCTGGGTATTTGATAACGTCTGTTCCTGTCTCCTGAGCCTTTCAGCTACCATCCTCCTCATCTCTGCCAGCACTTTCCTGGATCTCCTTATCCGGTTGATTATCCATTCCTGTTTTCTCAGTGTCCCCCCTCAGTGTTCTTCTATCCAATTATATCACAACTCTTTATCCATTTCCACCACTACAGCCCATTTAAAGCCTACTTTGCCTACAAGGCTTTCTCAGTACTAATTTATTCTTTTAAATCCCATCAGCCATTTTCCTAAAACAGTTGGAATTAGGTTACTCCTTGCCTTACAAACATTCGTTCGGTGCCTTCCTGTAGTCTAAAGAATAAAATGCAAGTGCTTTCATATTTCCTGCATACTCCTCCTTGATCTGGCACAAAACTACCTTTCCAAATTCATCTCCCAGAATATTCTTCAATCCACCCATCTTGGACTTGCCAGTGCTGTCAATCAGTGACATCACCATCACTCTCATGCCTCCACTCATGTTGTATCAGCCCAGAATGTCTTCCCCAACAACCTGAACAATTAAAATCCTACTCATTTTTCAAGATCCACTTCGAATGACATGTGAATTCCCTCAGACAGAATTAACCAAGCATGCATTCCCGGCACTACTAAACTGCGGTCCTCAATAGTGCTATCAGTCACTTCATGTATTCTGCCTCGTATTGTATCCACCAGTTCACTTGCATTGTCCCCATTAGATGTGACAACTCTTGAAGATGGTGACTGTATCATTTATCTTTGTAGCCACCCCATTCCCCTGCCCAGAGCACTTAGCAGAGTGATTTACACATAGTAGCGACTCAATTACGCTTTGCTGAAATGAAAGTACCTGTGATGCAAATAATCTGGCTTATGTTTCGATGTGGTCTCTATAATTCTATGAATTTTTCAATGAAAAAGCATAGTGTGCAGCTTTCTAGTGTTCAATTTGCTGGATTTTTCGATGTGTCTAAATAATTGATCTTAGCTTGCAAGGCAGCAGGACAGAGCTTGGGGTGGCTTGGATGACTTGCCCAGTATGCATTACAAATGTTGTCCTTTTCTATGGGTACAGTGATGCGAACAAGGCTGGCGGAGTGGCTGAGAACATGGGTGGTGGATTTAGAATGGTTGTATTAGAAATCTGACCCTGCCACTCAGTCTTTTAGCCTTTTGGGCCTTAGTTTTATTTTTGACTCAGGTAAACGGGGCCACTACCCTGGGCCACATGCTCTCACCTTTCTCTGGTTCAGGCTGGCAGAGTGGCTGAGAACATGGGTGGTGGATTTAGAATGGTTGTATTAGAAATCTGACCCTGCCACTCAGTCTTTTAGCCTTTTGGGCCTTAGTTTTATTTTTGACTCAGGTAAACGGGGCCACTACCCTGGGCCACATGCTCTCACCTTTCTCTGGTTCACTGTTCCTCACAGGATGAAGAGTTTATGCTACCCGGGGGACTTGCTTACCTGGAGCCTGCATCTCCCTTTTTAGAATATGCTCTGGATTCTTGGGACTTTCTGCCCACATTCACTTGTACCCCCTTCCAGAGCCTGCACAGGCCTCTTTTCTCAGCCTATTCTCCTGCAGGTAGACCACAGGCACAAAGTGTTGTCTAGGGACAGCTGAGTGAGGGATGTGAACTGAGCTTCGACATGTAAGCTGAGAAGTCCAAAAGCTGTGTGCACGAGGCACCTTGCAGTGTGAGACAGAGCCTGCGGTGGCGGGTAAGGGAGTCAGGCGAGGGGCTGGGTGTCCACAATGATCTTTCCTATGCCTCTGTTTCCCTGTGTGGAATCTGAGAATTCAGATTCAAACCTGATCTCGCATGTTTTATGAAGATATATTGCCAGGGTACTAGAAAAGAACATGTAACAGCATATTAGCTTGGTTTATAACCTTTGAGTGTTTACACTGAAGGTGCGTGGATCTCCATTTGTCTTCTTCCCTAGACCCTGTACATACTACAAGCAGGCCAACTAAAAACTTGGGATAATTAATACTTCTTCGCTTACAGGGTGGTAGTGTAATTGTGATAATGTAATCACAGCACATTGTCTGGTACGTGTTAAGTGATTAACAACATAAGCTCTTATTAATAATAATAATTTATTCATTCATTTGTTCAACAAATATTTATTGAGTCTTTAAAATGCATTGAGCATGATTTTATGCTTGTGAATAAGATATTTTATTTTATATTTGATATAATAAGATAGGCGGGATTTCTGCCCTCATAAAGTTTACATCTTAGAGAGTCAAACAATAAAGATGTAAAGACACAGGAAAATTGCAAGTAATGACAAAGATAATTTACAAAAAAAGATAAAATGATACGGTAGAGAGTGATGAGGCAGGACGGTGTGGTCAGTCTAACTATCTCTCAGGAGCTGACACTTGAAAAATAGAGATGAGAATAGCAAGAAGGAGCTGCCACATGAAAATTCCAGGAGAGGGAACAGTAGGTGCAAAGGCTCTGAGGTCAGATGAGTTGAATGAGAGGGGCAGTGAAGGCCATGGTAGCCGGAGGCCAGTGGACAGCACCCTCCACGGCACCCAGCTGCACTGCTGTGGTATGAAATGAAATTGGGTCAACAGGGGCAAGTTTAATAGGATAAGCAGCTTGGGTTTTACTCAGAGGCTATGGGCAGTGGAGGGTTTTAAGCAGGGGAGTGATGTGATCTAATCCACATTTTTAAAAGTTCAATATGTTGCAATAAGGAGACAGTTTGATGAAAAGTGACGAAGGTGATAACTGAGGATAAAAAAGCAAGAGGAGAAGTAGGGAGATAGTGAAAAGGCTACTGCAGAAAACCCAGACAAGGCGTGGTTGTGGTAATGACGATAGTGATGGTCATAGTAACAGAAGTAGTGCTGGTAATAATTATAAAAGTAACATCAATAATAATAATACAAATAAGTAGAATTATCTTTCTTAATCAGGTTCTGAATTGAGTGCTGTAGAAATCAGTTTTGAGAGAGTCAAATTAAATTCTTCCGTCAAGAATTTGTTGACATTTCTTTCTGGAAACATAAGTCAAGCCTAAATACATTGTTTTCCCCATTTAACCACGTAATGATCTAGACTTTTCAAAGTGGTGCTATGGGGCTATGCAGGGTGTTCAGTTGCAGGGAATCAGACCTTTCCTCGGTTAACTGACTGTTATGGATTGAATTATGTTTCCCCAAAATATGTCTTAAAATCCTAACTCCCGTACCTGTAAGTTCTACTCTGTCCTGTAGGGTTGCTATGAGTCGGAATTGACTCAACGGCAACAGGTACTTGTAAATATGACCCTGTTTGGAAATAGGGACTTTTTTTTCCCTTATGTTAATGTCATACCAGTATAAAGTGATCCTAAACCTCATTACTTCTGAATTATAAAAAGAGCAGAATAGACACAGAGACGCACAGGGGTGAAGACAGACGCCAAGGAACTCCCAAGGCTACCAACCCGAAAGAACCCTCCCCTAGAGCTGATGCCCTGATTTAGACTTCTCGCCTCCAAAACTGTGAGACAATACATTCCTGTTCCTTAAAGCTGCCCACCTGTGGTAGTTTTATTACAGCAGTACTAGGAAGCCAAGACACTGACCATTTTATAGAATCAGCCCATTAAAGCCGGAAGGCGTCCTGTAGGCCTGCCATTGTTTTACTGGTGAGGAAGCTGCATCTATGGAGCTAGTGATCTAACCTGGAGGTGCCTTGATTCCACTGTGGCTAAACGTTCAGCTGCTAACCAAAAGGTCTATGGTTCGAACCCACCAGCTGCTCCATGGGAGAAAGATGCAGCAGTGTGCTTTCGTGAAGATTACAGCCTTGGAAACCCTATGAGGCAGCTTGACTCTGTCCTATAAGGTTGCTACAAGTTGGAATCGACTCCACAGCAAAGGGCCTGAGAAACTACTTCAGACCGTTGTCCATAAGGCTTCGTGTCTGTATCACAGCCATGCCTTGTACATTACCCCAGTACTTTGTGTTGCTGAACGACAATGACAGTTTATGTAGACAATACTTCTTTCTACATTTGTTTGCGACCAAAAAAAAAAAAAAAAAATTTAAAGCCGTTGGAATGCAGTGATTTCCTAAGCTGACATATATGCAGATGTAGAGGTGTTTTTGTCTTAATGTTGCCTTCCAAAAGCAATAATATATCTGAGTCATTCTGATTCTAAATGCCCACTGGTGTAATGAGCATTGCTTCTGGGTAACTGATGAAATGAATGTCCTCAGTAAAATCACATGAGCCAGATTTTTGCCTAAGAATGTTGTAAATCACTTCTAATCTGCACAAAGTCCAAAGACTAGTTCTTAAACCTTTAATTTTAAAGTGAGTCTGCATATTTCACTTTTATTTCTATGGTCTTGGTTTTTTTTTTGCAAGATGAGTTTAAATTTCATAGCATATCAAATCAGTAAACGTATGAAGCATTAGTATATTACATAGTAGAATTCAAATATAGTCTGTTAAAAAACATGATACAAATCCGGATTTCAAACCAGGATTTTCTCTTTAATGTTGAACTACCTGAATTTCTGGTTAGACGTGGTTAAGAAAAGGCCTTCAGCGCTATAGTGAAAGGAGCTACAGAGAGCATAAGCAGTAAAAGCTCTAGCAGCTTTGCCAGTCTTTACCACCCAAGACTTTACGTCTAAAGATGTGAAACAGAAGTGTGTGATCACCTGAGGTTCCAGGTCTATTTGAAGGACTTCGCATTGAGGTGAAGTAAGGTAGTCTGCTATTAAACTTTTAGCCCTGTAAAGACGTGATAATTTTGAGGTATTTTCCTCTATTTGCATTTCTCTTAGAAGCCAAGTAACTCTGAGCATTTAAAAAGCTTTTTATGTCTTTAGTAATAAAAGAGAGAGTTTCAAAAGAATACAATGTACAAGAAAGGTCTAATGATGAACTAATACTATAAAGTCCGATCTACAATGTAGGAGATTTTCAACATGGAAAATCTGGTATCCTTTTAGGAGCCAAAAAAGTACAATTGAAATGTTATTCCTGGCATGACCTAGATACTACTCTATGAATTCTTTTTAGCAGACTAACCCTGTGATGGGTAGACCAGACTTCTCTTTTAAAAATTTTGACTTGTTTTTTTCCCCAAAATGTTGGTATTTTCTCTCTCTCTCTGCCTACTAACTTACTTCTAAAATTGTTTGGGTAAAAGCCTGAAGACAAAACAAATTTTTTTTTTTTATTTCTATTTTTGTTCCAAATGCGAAAATATATATTTTCTTTAAAGTGTGGTTATTTAAGGCAAACATTTAAAGTTGTATTAAAACTTTCATAAAATATCTGTATTAGAGTCAATATAGACTTGGATAAAAGATGCTAAAGTAACAAATGACAGAGCCGTATGTCGGTAATAACGTATCTGTTGGCTGGCAGTCTTGGCTAATTTACAATACATTTATTCTTTCACTCTTTGACGGCAACAGTGGTATTGCTTACTCTGGTATGTATTATGGGACACTAGAGATAAAAATCGGAAGAAATACCTGGCAGTCTATTTCCAAAAAGTCAGCCACTGTAAACCCTGTGGAGTATGTGAGGTCACCATGAGTCAGAGTCAGCTCAACAGCAACTGGAAAGGGATAAAAAGATCAATACAACATAGTTCCCGCCCTCCAGGAATTTACAATTTATCCAGTCTCTCTTTTCCAGGTTACCATTTTGAATATAACAATAACTTCAACTTTCCCTAAAAGAATCAAATTGATTATTCAATGTCAAAGAATAAAATTATTTCTAAATTTATAAAATATAGTTTAGACAAAGAATCTGGCACAGGTGCAAAAAGTGGTATATATACGGCTTGCCCAGTTTCAGGGGGAAGGAAATTTCACATTTATGTAGTGAATTTCAAGGTGAACTAAATGATTCCTCTGAGCTATATTTAGATGCCATAAAGGTCTCTTCAGTTAATCCTTGACAAAAGAATGAAACCTTTCAAGGGAATATATTCTTACGTAGCAAATGTTGTGAATAAATTCTACAAGCTGCCCTAATTAATTCCATTTTCCAAATACAATGAAATCCCTATTTTAACACAGACCTAAGTAGGCAAAGCAATCTTTGAAATTTCCAATACAAGAACCTCTGTCATGGTGATATGGTTTCAATGCACAACTTCTGTATATGGCATACTTAGGAACTTGGAGTCAGTAAATTACATAAAAATGTTTTCCTTAATCCCTGCTTAACAAAAAAGAAAAAGTGGAAAGCCATCAATAAATTACTCATTCAGAGGAATGCATAGTATGTTACATTTCCTGTTGAATTGTATTCTGAGTTTATATCAAGGGAAACAAGCAAATATTTCATGGAACTAATGGAACCCCTGTTTTACTTCATGATTTCTGATGTAGGACAGTGGTTTCGTTTTAAAATCTTGCTATTTTTTAATAAGGTTTATTTTTTTTTCCAGAATACTGATTTGATGATTTTTAAATGATAAATGTATTAATCGATTGGTTGTATATTTGTCTGTAGAATCTTGAATGTTTTTTCTTGGTGTTAGATATGTAGCTTCAGCATCTGAACACGCTGGGACGTGCAGATGAGTGCCTGGATGAGCCAGG
Organism: Trichechus manatus latirostris; assembly: GCF_000243295.1. Classification (NCBI taxonomy): domain Eukaryota; kingdom Metazoa; phylum Chordata; class Mammalia; order Sirenia; family Trichechidae; genus Trichechus; species Trichechus manatus. The sequence continues at coordinate 19,882,686 of NW_004443974.1, read as the reverse complement.
CATTTGGTTGATACCCTGGACGACTTCAATGCTTTTCAAAATTGCTGCTGTTTGGTCAAGCTTCTTTTTCTTTTTTTAAATTAACTGCCTTGTTTATTTATAAAAGTAAGGCATATTTGTTTTAGAAACTAAGAGAAAAAGCCCAATAAAACAAAGATGTGGGAATGATAATCTCTTGCAATCTTAACAACCATCTGTTAATTGACATTTTCCTACCGAGGTTTCTGAATGTGAGGCTGACAGGGATTTAGCTAGGTGTATTCGGATTAGAGGACCACTGGCGGTGCAGTGGTTAAGAGCTATGGCTGCTAGAGAGTCCCTGATGGAGCCGGACAGAAGTGAGGTGCAGAACTCAAATTCTAGTAAAAAGACCAGACTTAATGGTTTGATTGAGACTGTAGGGACCCTGGAAGACATGGCCCCCGGACTCTCTGTTAGCCCAGAACTGAAACCATTCCTGAGGCCAACTCTTCAGACAGAGATTACACTGGCCGATGGGACATAAAATGCTACTTGTGAAGAGAGTGCTTCTTAGCTCAAGTAGATACGTGAGACTAAATGGGCAGCTCCTGTCTGGAGGCGAGATGAGAAGGCACAGAGGGTCAGGAGCTGGATGAATGGACACAGGAAATCAGAGGTGGAAAGGAGGAGCATGCTGTCACAGTATAGGGAGAGCAACTAGGGTCATATAACAATGTATATGTAAATTTTTGTGTGAGAGACTAACTTGAATTGTAAACTTTCACTTAAAGCACAACAATTACCAAAAAAAAAAAAAAAAAAAGCTATGGCTGCTAACCAAAAAGTCAGCAGCCTGAATCCCCCAGCCACTCCTTGGAATCTCTATGGGGCAGTTCTACTCTGTCCTATAGGGTTGCTATGAGTCAGAATTGACTTGATGGCAGTGAGTTTGGTTTCGGTTATTCAGATTAGAATTCTTTGGCTACTATTACTTGGACATGTTAGTATTACATGCATGCTTTTTTTTAAAAGTATTATTTTAGGTATGCAAGTTATAAATCCTAAACTAAAATATAAGTCTTCCTATCTCAGTGATTAGCACTGTCTTCACCACACAGTAGATTCTCAGTGAGGCTAACAGGCACGTTACAAATAAGAAGGCATCTATGTTTCCAGTATTGAGTGAAGGGAGATTGTTTTACAGTCAAGGCAGGTGTTGGGCATTATGAGGGATTCTGGATGGACTCAAAGCTCTACCTGTCTAATGACCCAGGAAGTCCCATCACAGTCATGCAGTGACTCCTAGGTACCCCTTTGAGCAATTCTTTGCCTTGAATAGCAGAAATCTATAGGTGGACATTGACTCCTGGACTGGGTGACTTTGCTGTAATTGAACCCCAGACTCAGGGAGCTTCTCTCTATCCTGTAAGTATGGTAAAAATCTGTCATATGGCATTTTTGATATGTTTTAATTAGGAAGATACATGTAAATGTTTTTCAGGATCTATAATCATATGTTCATACTTAGTAGAGTATATATGTTTTGGATTTGCCATCAGGGGCAGAAGGTAAAGTATGAAGTTGGTTTATGAGCACTGTTCATTCCCCTCCTGGATATTTCTTATACTACTGTTTCCTGAAATGGTTTATATGACACTTTTAAAAGGAAACTCCATGGTTAAAGTAAGTTTGGAAAAATATAGGATACAATTTTTGAACTGTTTTCTTTATGCAGGAGTTTTCAGAGACTTTAATATGCTCACATGCATTTGAATCTCTGACAGAGGAATATAGTGCACAGTGATCCCCAGGTCTGTTTGCTCTTGTTTTTTCCACAGAGCATCTCACTGGTATAGTGCAGCGATTGATAGATAAGCTTCTTCTCTAAGGGCCAGATAGTAAAATCAAGGTTTGGTTTGAATAACCAAAACCAAAATGTGGGCCAGGGGGCAAAATCAAGGATATTATGTATGTTCTTTCTTATACATTATATGACATACAATCTTTATAACAGCTACAATTGTGGCATCAAAGTAGCCATAGATAATACAGAAGTGAACGGATGTGACTGTGTCCCAATAAAACTTTATTTATGGACACTGAAATTTGAATTTCATATAATTTTCACATCATGAAATATTAGTCTTCCTCTAATTATTTTCAACTGTTTGAAAGTGTTAATGCCATTCTTAGCTCACAGGCTGTACAAAAACAGAATAAAGGTTGGATTTAGGTCACAGGACATAGCTTGCAAACCTCCGGACTGTTACTGTCTCGTGCCATCGAGTTGATTATGACTCATGGTGACTCCATATGTTACAGAGTAGAACTGCTCTGTATGTCATCTTCGTGGGAACAGATCCCCAGGCCTTTTTTTCCACAGTGCCACTGGGACTAGGGTCATATTAAAAAAACTCCTGGAAAATGCTGCATTAAATAAGTTATACTGAAACAATAGTGAATGTAATTTAGTAAGTATTTTCAATGACTCGGAAGTGCCCTTAAGATGTTTAGATTATGAAAACTATGCATTTTGAAACATTTATCTGTGTGAAGCTTTTCAAAAGACAACAATAATTGTGGTAGTAAACTTGATGTGCTATTCTGGTATGGAAAATACTATCAATAAAAATGGGTTAACATTACTGAATTTTATTGCATGAAATGGTAAATATTCCACATTGGTTATGTAGCACCATGGTTTTAAAATGCTGTCATTTTTCTTTTTTCCTCAAACGAAGTAGGCAGGGAAGGGAATCTCAAGGAGAAATGTGTGTTTGATCCAACCCAATCATAGGCACCTTTGGAATATTCTAATCTGAGATCTTTTGTACCACATTGTAGTTTGATAACCACAGGTATAGTTGGTAGAGAGCCATATCAAAGAGAATGATAATACCTCTTAGAACTATGGTTGGCAGTTTTTCAAAAGTATTCCCCAAGGCATCATTAATACTCTTGAGGTGTACCACAAAGACAGAAAATCCAATACCCTCCCACATATGAAGAGGAGATGGTTATTTGTATGATGTGATTTAAGGAGTACCAAGAAGTTCCCTTCTTACCCTTACATAATTACATATGTTTTCTTGGTAACTTTCATGTCATCTCATTGCTTAATGTTCTATTAATTAGAGATATGTTTGAGTTCATAAGGCCCCTTTAACAAGCCACTGGCCTTTGAAATGTGTCGCACTAAAGTTTATTTAATCATTTAGTGATGAAACTCTGGGAAGGGGGCTTCCTAACTGAGTAGATATTGGATGAAGAAAAGAAAGTTCATTTTAGGACAGTGGTAACTTGAGAAGGACCAAGACTTGAGAGGTAGGGGAGAGAGAGTGCAAAAATTAACTGAGGGCTACACAAAACAAAGCAGGAGGACACCATGGCCTGGTTTCACTTCAAACTTTGAACTTTTTTTGTATGACTGATAAGTTATCTTACATCATTGTGCAACAATTGAATATGAAAGGATAGAATGACTGAATTTCACCTGTGCTAGAGAATGGTCTATAGAGAAGGAGGACAGACTTAATCCCTGAAAAATCAAGTGTCATCTCTGGAAGGCCCTGTTTGCAATTCATTGCACGTGCTCCACGTAGGCCGGAATATAAATAAATTTACTAGGAGAGAAAGGATGTACAAATAATTTAATGCTACTACTCCTTATTTTTCTTTATAGAAACGCATTGGGATGTATTATGGAAATTCAGGAAAGATGTTACTTTGTGGATTAGCTTTCCACTAACCCTGCCATTGTAGACGCCCTGGTGGCGCAGTGGTTAATTGCGCAGGCTGCTAACCAAAAGGTCAGCAGTTCAAATCCATCAGCTGCTCCTTGAAAATCCTATTGGACAGGTCTACTCTGTCCTATAGGGTCGCTATCAGTCAGAATTGATTTGGCGGAAATGGTTTTTTTTTTTTTTTTTTTTAGCCCTTCCATTATAATGAGCCATTAGAGATTTTATAGGTATAATATACTCCTTCCAACCTCCCTGAGTAGAAAGGTGAAAAATCTGCCAATCACCTTTTGGGAGTCTTCTGATCTTTTGCTTGGGTGGCTCACCTCACCACTCTCTAGCATCAAAAGAAACTGAAGCAGGTTGTGTAAGCAAAGGGCCTGGATGAAGAGAGACTACCCAAAGTCCCAAAAGGATATATCTAAAGGATATGATGAGGAAAGTGCTGAGGTCATATTGGACATGCTCTAGAGTTATTTTAATACTGTGGTCACCTCATTCAGACAAAAGCAAAGAGCATTTGATTCAAGAGCATACTAAACAGACTTTGAATAGGTAAAGTTTATGAATTGGGAAGTGTTGAAACCCACAACCTAATTGTACTCATTTTGTGTATAGCTCAGCACCAATCTATTTCCTCACTTACCAACTTTTATGTGTTAATATTTATTTTTAGCTCAGAATGGATCAAAATCAAGTCTATACTGAGCTTTCTGTGGTGAGAATCACACTGGCATATAATAAATAATTTTTGAGCAGCGCAGTTTGATACAATTGATACAAGACATATCATCCTGCCTCTGTCTTGAGGGGACTTAGTTGGGCGACTAGGGTATCTTGTATGTGGGGAGTTCAAGTTATGAAAGTCATTGTAATTTCTTGAATGCCACTTGCCTTTATCTTAGCAGACATTAGCAGAGTGGGGTTTAATTTCTTCCAATTTGGACAATAAACACAGGTGTATCTTATGACCTGAAGTGTGATAACTTAATTCATCCTAGAAGATTCTCCAGAGGTTTGGGGAATAGCAATTGAGATGGTGTGAATAGAAAAGTACCTTTTTTTGATTCTTACTAAATGAAATAAGATTATTTCTCTTCCTAAACTTTTAGTGAATTTCCAGGTATTTCTTTATATTTCCTTCTGTAAATCTGAAGGGAATAAGGAAGGAGGGAAAGAGGAGAAGTAAATGTTTGAACTTTAGATTTGAAAGAAACAAAACGGACTAAACAATCACACTTTGATTTATGAATAAGGAAACTAACGTCCAGGAAATTTAAATGGCTGACCACACAGTCCATACATAGAGATAGTTGTGGATCTAACACTGTGCTCTGAATCCCAGTCAAGAGGCATTTTCAAAGCACACAATACACAACAAATTTGAGAGTGAGGACAGGTAATTGATGTGTCTCTGGAAGTGCTATTTGTAGCGTATGCCTGTTAACTTGGTATATGGCATCTGCAGTCCTGAGAAAGTCACTGAATTATTTAAACTTTTGTCACCAACGTAAGTGCCAATTATTGTACAGAACTCCATTTGATTCTCAGGTAAGAAACTAATGTACAACATAAAAAAGGCATGAATCATTTCACATATTTTATCCCTGGTGTATGTAATATCTCATTAAATAGTTATTTTCTATCTTTATGATTTAGCTTTGAATATTGTACACAGAGGTAGTATGTGTCAGCAGAGAGCCGTTTGCAAATCTAGGAACTTAGATTTTCAGGAATGAGAATTTCTTGGAAACATAACTGGACTGGCACCCATTCATGTGTTTGACTGTTCAACATTGAGATGGAGTATCTGAATCTCAGTCTCTCATCTAAGGAAAACAAACACCAGCAATTTCCAACATGATTAAAACAATTTACTGAAATTATGTCATCAGAGGAAAGAACATACCCTGTAAGTGATCCAGAAATCCTGGAAGAATGAGATCTTAGAACATAGATATCGTCTTAATTCATTCTTCCCTGTTCCATCAGGTGAGCCAAAGTAATCAGACTGATAAAATCATTTGTTCTTTTTTTTTCAATAAATGTATTGATCATCTACTATATACCTACTATGTACTATGTACACTGGGTGTACATAGTGAACAAGATAAGTAAAGCCCTCATGATCATAGAACTTACAGTCTAGTGTGTCAGACATGATAATATATAATTTCAAGTTAAAAATATAATACCTAATAAAATTTCAAGCAGTGATATGTTCTATGGTACAAAATATATCAGGGTAAAGGTTTGGAGAGTGATTGGGGAGGAGGAGGAAGGCTATAATAGAATGGGTGGTTGGAGGAAGTATCTCAGAGGAAAAGCTGTTTGAGCAGGGGCATAGATAAGTGAGTGAACAAGCCATGCAAAGACAGAAGTCTTCCAGAAAGAGAGGAGCACGTGGGCAGAGGTCCTGCATAGCAACAGCCTGGCAAATCCTAGGGGCAAGCAGGAGGCTGGAGAGTAAGCAAGGGAGAGTGGTGGGCAATGATGTTGGAGAGGGAGTTAGGGGCCACATCACATTACAGTGAATAAGAAATATGAAATTAGTTTCCGCCTTTAAATCCTATGACTTATATGTAGATAGATATGAAATAGTTACTTGATCATTATTCGATGAATTTCTGAGTGAGAAGTTTGGGTACTTGATTTTACAAGTCTAAAGACAAAGAATATCTATTATAAGGAAGGTGGATCACCTGACCCCTCATCAGAACGGGGGTGGGAAGAAATCAGAATTTTATAGTTGTGCTAGCCAGTCCCTAAGATGGCCGCCAATGGTCCTTGCCTCCTGGTATTCTCATTTTTGTGTGATTCCCTCCCACAATGAGTTTATCTGTATAACCAATAGAAAATGTTGGTAACTTCCAAGACTGGGTCATACATGACATTGTGACTTTAACCTCGATCTCGTATCACTCACTCTGGGGGAAGCCAGCTGCCACATTATAAGGACATTCAAGCAACCCTGTGGAAAGGTTCACATGAAGAGGAGCTAAGGCCTCCTGCCAACAACCAGAATTAACTTACCAGACATGGGAGTGAGTAACCTTGGAAGTGAATAGTTGTGCAACTATCACCAATATCCATTTCCAGCTTTTCCCATCACCCTTAACAGAAGCTCAGTGTCTCCTAAGCAGTGAGTCCCTTTTCTCCCTCCCTCCCACCCATCCTTGGTAACCACTAATAAACTTTGGTCTTACTCATTTGCTTATTCTAGATATTTTATATAAGTGGGATCGTACACTATTGTTCTTTTGAGACTGACTTATCTCACTCAACATAATATTTTCAAGGTTCAGCCACACTATAGTGTATATCAGAACTTTATTTCTCTTTATGGTTGAGTAACATTCATTCCATTGTATGTATATGCAGCATATTGATTATCCATTCATCCACTGATGGACATTTAGGTTTCCACCTTTTCGATATTTTGAATAGTGCTACAGTGAACATTGGTGTACAAGTATGTTTGTGTTCCTGCTTTCACTTGTTTTGGCTCTATGCCTAGGAGCGGAATTGCTGGGTCATATGGTAGTTCTATGTTTAGTTTTTGAAGATTTGCCAAACTTTTTCCCCAGTGGCTGTACCATTTTACAATCTCACCAGCAAGGGATAAGGGTTTCAATTTCTTCACATCCTCACCAACACCTGCTGTTTTCTTTTTTAAAAGTTATGACCATCTTAGTGGGCATGAAGTGATACATCATTGTGTTTTTAATTTGCATTTCCTAATGACTGACAAGGAGCCCTGGTAGTGCAGTGGTTAAGAGCTACAGCTGCTAATCAAAGGTCGGCAGTTTTAATCTACCAGCTGCTCCTTGGAAACCCTATGGGGCAGTTCTACGCCGTCCTGTAGGGTTGCTATGAGTCAGAATTGACTTGACAACAATGGATTTGGTATGACTTAGAATGTTGAACAACTTTTCATGTGTTTGTTAGCCATTTGTATATCTTATCTGATGAAATGTCTATTCATCTCCTTTGCCCATTTTTGATTAAGTTGTTTGTCTTCTTATTGTTAAGTTGTAGGAGTTCTTTACGTATCCTGGATATTAAACCTTTATCAGACATATGGTCTCCCAAAGTTTTCTCCCAATCTGTAGTTGTTTCGTCAACTTGTTGAGAAAGTCCTTTGATGTATAAAAGTTTTTAACTTTGATGAGGGTCCATTTATCTGTCTTGTCTTTTATTGCACATGCTTTCAGTGTCATATTTAAGAATTGATTGTTGAGAACTAGGTTCTGAAGCTTGGCCCCTATATTTTCTTCTAAGAGTTTTATGCTTTTAGGTCTTACATTTAGGTCTTTGATTCATTTTGAGGTAGTTTTCATATATGGTGTGACGTATGGGTCCAATTCCATTCTTTTGCATGTGTTCCAGTATCATTTTTAAAGAGAATATTCTTTTCCCATTGGGTGGATTTAGCACCTTTGTCGAAGATTAATTGACCAGAGATGTGAAAGCTTAGCTCTGGAATCTCAGTTCTGTTCCATGGGTCTATGTGTCTGTCATTATATCTGGCCAACATCTTGACTGCAACCTTATGAAAAATTTTGAGCCAGAACCATCCAAACAAGCCATTCCTAAATTCTTGACCCAAAGGGATAGTTAAGTGAAATTAAAAAAAAAAAAAAATTATTGTTGCCATGAGTCACTTAATTTGGGGGTAAATTGTTACATAGCAATAAATAAGTAACATAATAACTAAACAGAATATAGCTATCACAGCAAGATAGCTATATTCCTCCTTGTGAGTCAGAAAGTAGGACAAAGTCTGAGTCAAAGGAATAGACTTTGAGTTAGCTTTACTGCAAAGTGGAATCTCAAGCCTGGAATAATATTTAAAAGGCCTAACTGAATTTTTATCTAGAAAGTCTTTGAAAGTTTAGAATTTTAGAAGACTTTCTAATGCTAATAATAAAACCTACATTTTTAAAAACTATTTTATTGTGCTTTAAGTGAAAGTTTACAATTCCAGTCAGTTTCTCATACAAAAATTTATATACACATTACTACGTGACCCTAGTTGCTCTCCCTATACTGTGACAGCACACTCTTACTTTCCACCCAGGATTTCCTGTGTCCATTCAACCAGCTCCTGACCCTCTCTGCCTTCTCATCTTGCCTCCAGACAGGAGCTGCCCATTTAGTCTCGTGTGTCTATTTGAGCTAAGAAGCACACTCCTCATGAGTATCGCTTTATGTCCCATAGTCCAGTCTAATCTTTGTCTGAAGAGTTGGCCTCAGGAATGGTTTCAGCTTTCGACCAGCAGAGAGTCTGGGGGCCATGTCTTCTGGGGTCCCTCCAGTCTCAGTAAAACCATTAAGTCTAGTCTTTTTACCAGAATTTGAGTTCTGCACCCCACCTTTCTCCTGTTCCATCAGGGACTCTCTGTTGTGTTCCCTGTCGGGGGGGTCATTGGTGGTAGTCAGGCACCATCTAGTTCTTCTGGTCTCAGGCTGATGCAGTCTCTGGTTTATGTGGACCTTTCTGTCTCTTGGGCTAATACCTTCCTTGTGTCTTTGGTGTTCTTCATTCTGCTTTACTCCAGGTGGGTTGGGACCCATTGATGCATCTTAGATGGATGCTCGCTAGCTTTTAAGACCCCAGACGCCACTCACCAAAGTGGGATGCAGAACATTTTCTTAATAAACTTTGTTATGCCGATTGGCCTAGATGTCTCGTGAAAGCATGATCCCCAGACCCCCGCCCCTGCTACTTTGTCCCTCGAAGTGTTTGGTTGTATTCAGGAAACTTCTTAGCTTTTGGTTTAGTCCGGTTGTGGTGACTTCCCCTGTATTGTGTGTTGTTCTTCCCTTCACCTAAGATAATTCTTGTCTACTATCTAGTTAGCGAATACCCCTCTCTCTCCCTCTCCACTTTGTAACCATCAAAGAAAGATGGTTTTTCCCATAAACTTCCTATTTAATTTAATTTGGAAGATGGAAATTCTTTCTGCAATTTCCTAGTATTTTGAGTACAGTTCATGTTTCTGAATGATGGAATGATGGAATGATGTATAAAATGGTGTTCTTTGTTTTTATGGCATAGATGATGTTTAGATGCAATTGCGAAGTAAAATAAACCTACTTCCCATCCTAATAATCTTTTTAATTTTGCGTGTATTACTAATACCAACAGGTAAGCAATTGAAAATATCTGCTTATAATTAAAGCGGATATGTTGACTGGGATATGAATATTTGGTACCAAACTACTAATTATCAAATTGTAATTTGGAGATGAATATGATGTCTGTTAACCATAACTGATTATCGTCTTTAGAAAATGAGAATGAAGCATAGCGATCTTTGCTAAAGTTCATATGAATTTAGCATTCTCCTTTTGAGTTTTAAAGGAGAGAAAGAAGATTCGTTTGCTTTGAAAAGCACATTATCTTTTGTCGTTACTAGGTTCATTAACTCCATTTTCCTAACCTACTTTAGGTAAAGTTAATGCATATTATGGGACAGTCAGTGAGGGACAGGAAAATAAAGACCCTGCCATGACTTTTTATAGTTACATGTGGCACTTTGTAAAGTAACTCTAGAGAGAGTTTGGGGATTGAAGCAGGTTCCTCCTGGATGGAGGCTGAGGACAAACAGCAGATAGGAGCCTGTTCATGGAGGAGAATAAGGAGGTGGTCTCTCCAGTCCCCCAGGATAACAGTGTGATAATGGGAGCCTAGGGTGTACACTCATCTAACATAGGTGCAAAAGACAAAAAATATATGCAGAAGAGATACCAAGTTAAGTGTGGACCAGAAGGGAGAAGGGCACAAGTTAAAAAAAAAGTGGGTACCTTGATACTGAATCTAAGTTATAAATTCATTAGAATATGCATCAGGGAGTAGTACACAGGATAAGGAAAATGAACAGACATTATCATTGTAGCAAATGAATGAGATGTTGAATGGTAGAGCATTGAGAGCATGGATGTTGGAGTCACACCAACTTCAGTTTAACTTCTGGTTCCACTTGTTATTGATTGACCGTGTGATCTTAGCAGGTGGTTATGATGGTATGATGAAATCTATACCCCGACCAGACTAAGATGTAATAGGTACAAAAAGTGCTGGTTCTAGTCCATTTCTTGGCTGAAAGTTCAGATTCCCTCTATGTGCTGTATCTCTTTCCTTCTTAGAATCTACCCATTTAATAACATCATCTACTCGAAATTCTACACTCAGGCTTGCCTTTAGTTTTAATCTGTAAAAGATATGAAAGCTTACAGCTAGCAGGAATCTGTTAAGTCTCCAAGGAAACTTAATACCTTTAGAATACTTGGAGTTCAACTCCTTGAAAGGACTAATATAAATGTAATATTTAAATAATAACTCAATTTTTTAAATCTATTAAATAAGAGAGCCCTAGTGGCACAGTGATTAAAGCACTTGGCTGCTAACCAAAAGGTCAGCAGTTTGAACCCACCAGTCGCTCTGTGGGAGGAAGATGTGGCAGTCTGCTCCCGTAAAGATTTACAGGCTTGGAAACCCTGTGGGGCAGTTCTTCTCTGTCTATAGGGTCACTATGAGTCAGAACTGTCTCGATGGCAGTGGGTTATTATTCAAATGGAAATGTTGTGTGTATGTATAATGTGTGTGTAATGTTTTCCTATTGCTACTCTAACAAATTTAGTGGCCTAAAACAGCACAGATTTATTCTCTTATAGTTCTGGAGGTCAGAAGTCCAAAGATGGGTTGGCAGGGCTGTCTTCCTTTTGGAGGATCTGGGGGAAAATCCGTTCCCTTGTCTTTTCCAGCTTCTAGAGGCTGCCTACATTCCTTCGCTCGCGGCTCCTTCCTCTGTCTTCAGAGCCATCAGTGTAACACCTTCTGTCTGTCTGTCTCTCTCTCTCCTTCTCCTTCTACCATCACATTCTTCTTCTGACTTGGGCCCCCATCTCTCTTTTATAAGTGCCCTTGTGATTACATTGGACCCATCTAGATAATACAGGATACTTCCCCATTTCAAGATCCTTGATTTAATTACATCTTCAAATACAAAGTCCTTTTTGCCATGTAAGTTAACATATTCACAAATTATGTGGATTAGGGGACAGGGCTTTTTTGAGGGTCATTATTCAGTCTACCATAATGTGTAATACGTAGACACACACACACATATACGCACGTGTGTATATGTGTATAAATGTATCTAAATGCATGTGTGTATGTGTTTGTTTATATCTATCCATCTATCTATACAATTCTTTACTATTCCAAATGCCTCCATGCTAGAGATATCCAGTAACCTTCCATATTCTATAGAAGAACACTATTTTATTTTCTGTCTCACTATAAGGGAACCTACCTTAACTGATACTGGTTTAATTGTGGCTCTGAAACCTAGTAAAAATGGAGAATAATAAATAGATATTTTCTCTCTGAATGCCACAAATTCTTTCCTGTGATACGAGCAACTTGAAGTTTGCCCTTCAGATGTGGACGAAAGACAACCCAGAAGCCAAAACAGAAATACCTAGCTTACAGACATGAGGTGTGGAAGCCGCAGAGCAGTGTGGGCAATCCTGAGGTTTTGGAAGCTTGTCTGTAGCGTAGATTGTTATAAATTTATGCCCAATTTAGAATCTCACTGCCTTGAGATCTGTGCAGATTAGGGCCATAACTTAGAGTAGCATTACAAGAGCAACCTGAATCAAGTCCATTTCACGAGTACAGAATTAGGGGCAGAAAGTGATCTGCTGCAGAGCTGACCCAGAAGGACCTTTGTATTGGTTTGTTTTGTTAAAATCATCTGTCTCCATTTTTAGAAAGAGTATGTATGAGTGACTTGTGGTCAGAAGCACTGAGAAAACCCCCTACTCTTCCCCCAACCCCTAAACACTACTGAATAAATAAAGGCGTACTTCTTCCATGGACAGAATGATACTTAGTGTTTGTCAATGGAACTTTCTTTAAGCTTCAGACTCTGATCTTTTTTAAACCGTACGCATCCTGGGAAGAGTGAAACACTCATCAGTCACTGAAAAGCTAGTTTATTATTATCTTTCTGTTCATTCAGTCAGTCTGTCCATCGTTTGTTCATTATTCATTTATCAGTAGTGTAGTGCTCAGTTTCAGCTTCAATCAGTATACTTTAAGCACATCCTAAGTGCCAAACATCATGCTAGGTACCATGATGTCATAGGAAGATGAATTAAACATTGTTCGTGCCTTTCAAGAGAAAATGACTCTTTAGGGGTATGTAGCAGCTGTAAGAATTATGCCAAATCTAGGTGGTAGAGAAATTGACGTGTAATTTTTTAGAACTTGAAGCAGCTATGCATACACACACACACACTCATTGCAGCTGTGAGCAGCTTCATTGGGGGCGGGGGGGTAGTGCTGTCATCTCCTGCCATCCTTCTCTCTCAGGCATATTCTAACTTTCCTGACCTTTATCTTACCTGGTTTTTATTCTCTTTTCACTCGGGTAGGCTCCAAGTGATCTACGGGCTGGGAGGGTTCCCGTCTTTAGATCACTGACCCAGCTGAGGCCTTGGGGGTTGAAGGAGTCTCACATTCACTTCTATCTTCATGATGCCTCAGTCACATGTGGACCTCCAGACCTGTGCTGTACAATAAGGCAGCCACCAGCCATGTGTGGCTATTGAACACCAGAAATGTGGCTAGTCCAAACAGACACGTGCTGTAAGTGCAAAATACACAGCAGATCTTGAAGACTTTGTATGAGAAAAGAGTGTGAAATCTCCATTAATAATTTTTAATGCTTTTGACAGAGTGGCAGGGGTAGGGGTCTGGGGACCGTGCTTTCAGGGGACATCTAGGTCAATTGGCATAACAAAGCTTATTAAGAAAATGTTCTGCAACCTACTTTGGTGCATGGCGTCTGGGGTCTTAAAAGCTTGCAAGTGGCCATCTGTGATGCATCAGTTGGTCCCAACCATCTGGAGTAAAGGAGAATGAAGAACACCAAAGACACAAGGAAGGTATTAGCCCAAGAGACAGAAAGGGCCACATAAACCAGAGACTTCATCAGCCTGAGACCAGAAGAACTAGATGGTGCCTGGCTACCACCAATGACCCCCCTGACAGGGAACACAACAGAGAGTCCCAGCTGGAGCAGGAGAAAGGTGGGGGGCAGAACTCAAATTCTAGTAAGAAGACCAGACTTCATGGTCTGACTGAGACTGGAGGAACCCCAGAAAGCATAAACCCCGGATTCTCTATCAGCCCAGAACTAAAACAATTTCTGAGGCCAACTCTTCAGACAGAGACTGGACTGGACTGTGGGGCATAAAGTGATACCCATGAGGAGAGTGCCTCTTAGCTCAAGTAGATACAAGAGACTAAATGGGCAGCTTCTGTCCAGAGGTGAGACGGAAAGGCAGAAAGGGTTAGGAGCTGGTTGCATGGACATGGGGAATCAGGAGTGAAAAGGAGGAGTGTGCTGTCACAGTATGGGGAGAGCAATTAGGGTCACATAACAATGTATGTATAAAATTTTGTATGAGAGACTAACTTGAAATGGAAACTTCATTTAAACTACAACAGTAAAATAAAAATAATTGTAATGCTTTTGGATATATTGGGTTGAATAAAATACATTATTAAATTCTTTACTTTTTAAATATGGCTACTAGAAAATTTTAATTTACTTATATTGGCTTGCATTATGTTTCAATCGGACAGCCCAGCTGTAGAGCAGTGGTCAGCAAACTTTTCCAGTAAGCACCCAGATAGTAAGTGCTCTGGGCTTGGGATCATAGAACATATATAACAAATGAGCACGAATGTGTTCATGAGCTGTAGAGAACAGAGGACCAGCTAGATTTGGCCCACGGGCTGTAGTTTAGATTTAGACCCTCAAGCAATCAGTGAATATTTTCTCCAGACATGCTGGCTTTAACTGAGTCTTTTTCACTAATTCACAGACACACACACGCCTCTGCTTGTGATCCCAACGGTGCTTTTGATTGGCCTTTCCCACATTTAAAACTCTTTTGGAATAAAGGCCAATGTGAGAGACCAGTACATCAGAGAGAGTCAAGAAAACGACTTGCGCCCAAGGCAGACTATCACAAATGTTAAAGCAAAGTGCTGTGGAGCACAGAAGCCCATTGTGTGATGATGGGGTGGGGGGTGGGGGTGGGGTGAGGAGTGGTGATGGGAATACGTGTGTTAGCTCTTACCTAGAGAGCACTTCTTGATTGGAGGGTAGTTATATATTTTGGGGGGCAGGCCCTGTGACAGACACACATTCTCTTGAGGACTCTTCACAGCTTGTAAAGTGTTATAAAACCCATTTTATAAGGAGACATTGACTTAGAAAGAGTCACTGATACGTTTAAAAGAACATCACTTGTTAGAGGTAGAGCTAGGATTTGAACTGGGTTCTGTTTGAGACCAAAGCTCATATTCCTTCTGCTAAGTTGTGCTGCTTCTCATGAAGGTCGTTCTTCAATGCCTGAAGGAACAGGTTGAAATCTCAGAACAGGGGGCGAACTAAGAAAATTCCACTAATTTTTTTAGCTAATAAATTAAAGGCTATTGGGAACACGTGGTATTGTATCAACTTTTCTTCCCTAATTCATTTATTTAGGTCTGTTGGTAAACTTAGCACATAAAAAAAATACTTCTAAAAATGGAAAAGGGCTACACATTAAGCATAATGGACAGACAAGGAAGTAATGTTATCAACCAACCATTTTCCTAGTAATCTCTAAGGTAGGGTACTTCATAGTCTAGCATAGGGGTGGCTGGTGTTAAATGTGTGACTAATGAGTCCTCTTAAAATATGTCTTGACTGTTTGCAGTCCAGTTATTTACAAAAACAATACCTAGAGGAGTTTTTAAACAGGGAAGTTCATAGTACATTTTATTATACAGTAAACTAGGCATAAATATATATAATAACCAGTGAATTCTAAAACAACAGGGACCTGTATCAACTTTGTTCTCACTAGTTAAAACTCTTGTTGTTGTTGTTAGGTGCCATCGAGTCGGTTCCAATTCAAAGCGACCCTGCGTACAACAGAATGAAACACTGTCCAGTCCTGCACCACCCTCACAGTCGCTGTTATGCTCGAGCCCATTGTTGCAGCCCAATCTGTCTCATTGCGGGTTTTCCTCTTTTTCACTAACTCTGTACTTTACCAAGTATGATGTCTTTCTCCAGGGCCTGATCCCTCCTGATAATATGTCCAAAGTATGTGACACATAGTCTTGCCATCCTTGCTTCTAAGCAGCATTCTAGTTGTACTTCTTCCAAGAGAGATTTGTTCGTTATTTTGGCAGTCCGTGGCATATTCAATATTCTTCACCAACACCACAATTCAAAGGTATTATTTCTTCTTTGGTCTTTTTTATTCAACGTCCAGCTTTCACATGCATATGAGGCAATTGAAAACACCATGGCTTGGGTCAGGCGCACCTTAGTCTTCAACGTGACATGTTTGCTTTTTAACACTTTAAAGAAGTATTTTGCAGCAGATTTGCCCAGTGCAATGCGTTGTTTGATTTCTTGACTGCTGCTTCCATGGGTGTTGATTGTGGATCCAGGTAAAATGAAATCCTTGACAACTTCAATCTTTTCTCTCTTTATCATGATGTTGCTTATTGGTCCAGTTGCGAGGATTTTTGTTTTCTTTCCATTGAGGTGTAATCCATACTAAAGGCTGTGGTCTTTGATCTTCATCAGGAAGTACATCAAGTCCTCTTCACTTTCAGCAAGCAAGTTTGTGTCATCTGCATATTGCGGGTTGTTAATGAGTCTTCCTCCATCCTGATGCCTCATTCTTCTTCATATAGTCCAGCTTCTTGGATTATTTGCTCAGCATGTAGACTGAATAAGAAGGGTGAAAGGATATAACCCTGATGCAAGTCTTTTCTGACTTTTAAACCACACAGCATCCCCTTGTTCTGTTCGAACGACTGCTTCCTGACATATGTACAGGTTTCTCATGAGCACAATTAAGTGTTCTGAAGTTTCCATTCTTCGCAATATTATCCATAATTTGCTACGATCCACACAGTCAAATGCCTTTGCATAGTCAATAAAACACAGGTAAACATCTTTCTGCTATTCTCTGCTTTCAGCCAGGATCCATCTGACATCAACAATGATATCCCTGGTTCCATGCTCTCTTCTGCATATAACTTCAATTTCTGGCAGTTCCCTGTCAATATACTGCTGCAGCTGCTTTTGAATGATCTTCAGCAAAATTTTACTTGTGTGTGATATTGATGATATTGTTCGATAATTTCTGCATTTGGTTGGAGGGGCCCTGGTGGTGCAGTGGTTGAGTGATATGGCTGCTAACCAAAAGGTCAGTAGTTTCAGTCTACCGGGTGCTCCTTGAAAACCCTATGGGGCAGTACTACTCTGTCCTATAGGGTCGCTGAGTCAGAATTGACTCAAACACAATGCGTATACAGTCAAAACTGTTAGCCTTGTTATTTTAATTTTTTTTTAGGGAAATACAAACCATTTTGAGATTTTGATTAAAAAAAAGATCCCAGAAAAATATAGCTTTATACACACACACATATATACCCACACAGTTTGTTTTCAACATCAGGCAGTTTATAGATCTTTGAAGGCCACGTTCTAAGACTCCATTATAGGACCCCGCCTTGTATCATTGTGCCACTTTGCGTTTTGGCCTTCTTCCATAATCGCTATAGTGCTTTTCCCAAGTTTACTCATGATTGCCTGGTTCCAAAATCCCAAACTAATGCCGTTTATAGTATATCAATATCTAAGACACAGTTTCTGAAACACTAGAAAAATGTAAATGATATTTTATAGCACAGCCTAAGTACCTGTGTCAAAAAGCTAACTGTATTCACTGAACAGAAGTGGTGAAAGTTAAGTCTACAAGAGCGTGCAATTTTTAGTTATCCTGAATTAGCGCCGTATGACAACAGTTCCTTTTTCTGAATTCAGGGCAATTTTATTAGTTTGTTGGATGACAGCTACTTTTCCTGTCAGTGATTTAAATATTTTAATAATAACTAGAGTGGCTAAGTCTATTTCTTAAAAACTTAAGGTGTAGATTTAAATCGCACAGATTATCAACAAAACCTCCCCAACTAATCATTAATAGCGTGAGAATACGTATACTATTTGAGAGATTAAAGAATATACTCCTATGTACTAGTTTGTGTTAAGTCGGTGGTGGTGTATACATGTCCTAAATATTCTGGAAGGTGTTTAAATAACAGCAATTGATACTCATGAAAAGAAAGCATTTTTTAATACCTTTTTTTTTAAAAAAAAGAAAAAACCTGTTTAATCTGAATAGATCCACTGAAAAGAAGTAGGAATAAAGACTTCCACACTGGCAGGTTTTCAGCACAATCATAATATAGCCATGAAACCACCAGTCAATATGTTTCTCATCCTTTAAGACTTGAGTACATAATCACTGAGGGTGTGAAACTTTCCTCCCCCAGCACCCAGTCATCCAGACCTCTGTGCTCCTGTAGCACTTTGAAGAGATCATGTAGCATTCATTGGAATATGGGCCTGCCTTTCCTGATAGATTGTAACCTTGGTCTTCCCCATCTTTTTATCCCCAACTCTGAGCACAGTGGCTTCTGCATAGTAAGTGCTCAATAAATGTATGTTGGGTGGACGGATGAATGGGTGAATGTCTATGAGGAGGACCAAAAAAGGACGGTCACATCAAGTAGCCAAATGACAAACTACAATATCTGTGATGGAAAATTAAAATGTACGCTTGTTGATATAACTTGGCAAGTTTCATAGATGAGGAAGGGCTTTAGTAGTATAACTTAGTAGTTATTAACAGGGTCTGAGGAGCTAGACTGCCTGGATTCAAGCCCTGGCACAATTGCTTATTAGCTGTGTAACCTTGGGTGAGTTATTTAACTACATTTTGCTTCAATTTACTGATCTGAAACGGTAATACAAATGTATCTCCACCTTATATATTGTTGATTATGTTATCAGCATCATTATTATTATTAAACAGTTTAATATATGTAGAGTGCTTGACATGTAATAAGTGCCACATGGGAGTGTGTTGTTTTCGTTATTGATTTTCTATGTATTTGGGGTGAAGAGGAATGAACAGAAAAATCATATGCCTTGCCCCACTTCTCAAACTTCCATGTGGAAGACACGCTGGGATCATGTGGATAGGGACAGGTAGAGCAGGACCCAGACATCAAAAGTTAAAATTTAAATCATCACACACCTTATCTCTTGTTTTGCCTTTACTCGTACCTTGTGGTTCATACATGATGAAAATCAGTTCAGCAAAGGCATCTTCTTCTTACTAGAAACAATTAATTGTAAGTAATTCCGATAGTCTCTGATTTAAGTGTATCCATTTGCAGGTTGGTGAGGAAATGTTTCGACAGAAACTGTCTTTTCTGGGCCCCGGTCACTCTGGGGTACTGAGGTGGGTGGGTGAAGAGGCTCCTTGGTTCTTTCAGATTCCCACAGTCTCCCAGGCTGCTGTTAACCTTGTCCAGTAGAAGGGCCTTGGAGGGGACACTGTGGTCAGAAGCACTGCTGATTAAAGTCTGATGCCCATGATGCCAAGTTTGCTGGTTTCATTCCCAAGTGGGCTGTCTGGCTTTCTCTTAGACAGAATGATCTGGCTGAAAGAATATTGTATTTAATATAGTATTTAATCCAGATTTTAAAACCATTATTTTGAACCCTGAGATGTAAAAGTTTTTCCATTCATCCTTAGCCAAGCATTTTATTAAATGTCATTAATCAATAAATACATTTTTTTTTCTGCACATTATAAGCATGATACTGTACTAAATACCATGATCATAAATTCTGGCTTCATAGGGAACAAAGAAGGTGCTTTGGCAGAAGTCTGCTCTGCTTAACCCTTCATTTGATCATAGGGGAAAACACTAAATAACCCTTTGTTTCCTTTTCCCACCCTGACAGGCATATACCTTAGTGCCCACAGAAGTGTAACAAGATGCCTGTTGCATGGTCTTTGCTAAATATATGACTATGGACCCCATTACGCTCTATGGAGTAAGTAAGAGAGAGAATGTTCTCAGAGAGGTCATTGAATATGCATGCACAAAGCTGATTATGCACAAATTATTGTACAAAATGCAAATTACATGCACAAATTACTGCTATGGTATTTTCATTGGATATACAGGTCTATTTTCTTTTGCATCAGTGTGGAATTGTTTGCGTTTTCTCAAGGGAAAAGGTTAGAAAGCTGGTATTCAATTCAATGTTAGAAACGTGTTCCGAGTACCTCGTATGTGCCTAGTGCTGTTAAGATAGAGCGATGAATAATATAGAGATTGATTCCCTTCCTTAAAGGAATTTACGGGGGAAGACGATACTGTACTGAGTTCAAAGCAAACAAGTACTTTGTTTAGTTCTTTACTTTCCGTTTGGCCAGACAGAAACATCAACAAATGATCAGTCCTTCTCTCCCTGTATGTATGTTCTGCCAAAGAAAATAGCCATACTTTATTATTTTGTTATGTAAAGTGTAATAACTGGACTACCCCTTTTAGGCAATTGCAATACAAAAGTGGTTTATAATCTTCAGTTCCTTTTCAGTAACAAATCATTACTACTCACCAAGAATTAGGCAAACATGAGATCAACTCATTCTAACATACGCGCAAATTAGTAGACAAATGATTACTATTTGCATTAGTTGGAAACCTGTTTACAATCTACTTATTTGTAGTGATTCTCTTGCTTTCAATAAAATCACATCTGTGAATAAACAGCAAAGAATTTTTACAGGTGTTCTTCATTGAGGACAAAATTCTGTCATCAATTTTATATTTCAGTTAGAATCAAGGTATAGGTTTTCGCTTAAGCCATCAAATGATTAGCTTTCACAATAGACACACGTAGAATCCCTGTCACAAATCCCTGTTGGTTCCAGGCTATTAGCTTCTGATCCATCTTTAGTTCTGACATGTACCTCCATCCTCCCAGCTCTGAGCCCACTAGGCGATAGACGGGCCCATGTGTTGTAACTCCAATCTCCCTGATACTCAGTGGTATTAACTTCCTTCCTCGGTTCTGCCCTGAAATGACTGTTTGTCCTGCCATTAAAAAAAAGAAAAAAGCCATAGAAAATGCTTGAAAACAGTAAGTGAGCAAATGCCTTATACACTGAAAACCAAAATCCTCATTTCCTCCCCAAAGTGGGACTGAGTAGAAATTTCATTCAATTTTATTTCACACTTAAGTGAATCTGCCTCTTAAGTTTGCCAATTTCATAATTGTGGTCTTTGGATTCCCAAGGAAGTTAGGGCAATTTAGTGTACTCATTGGTGGTGGCCTAATAATGCCTTTAAAGACAAATTCAAAACAAATTTTATTAAACTCTGGTAGCTTCTGGAAGGACTCTCTTCAGCTCCAAAATAAAGGGAGTCGAGGAGATTCTGAAATCCAGTGAATCCTAACATTAATCTTGGTAATCTTGAGCAACAGTGAACTTTAAAGCAGAACCCCAGGGTCTACGTTAACTTTGCAAACTTTCACTGAGAGGGCTGAAGGTAATGCCTTTTGTAAAAACACTAGCAGATGTGCCGTAAAACACTGCTCTTTGTAGTCACTGTTAGCTTTTTGCATGCTTGAAAATGAGGTGCTCATCAACATGTCCTCCATATTTAGGACAAGTGCAATGCCTTGTTATGATATATTACAAAGTAAATTTTTTAAAAAATGAAGCTGCTTTCCAGTGAAAATGTGAGTAGTATTCATGGATATTAGTCATTTAACAAATTCTTCGTTAACAACTACTTTGTCATGCAGTTGTGTTAAGCATTAATAAGATATATTCCCTGTCTTCACAGAGCTCACAGTTTTGAGGTCCCCCCTCGGGGGCAGGGGAGAGCAGATATATGACAGTGAAGTCTACTGCAAAGTTAAAAATGATGGAATTATTACAGTGGTGAAGAAGCCTCTGGGCACAAAGCAATGAGAGAATTTTATCTGAGAAAGGGAAGGACTCAGGAAGGGCAGCTAGGATGAGATACTATTTCATTTGACCTTGAAAGTGAGTTTTCCAGGTGCTCAAGATAGGGAAGGGTGTTTCAGGCAGAGAGACATATAGAAGCAGAGAAAAGAAATTATGAAAGTCTGTACAATATTCAGGACACCCTAGTGTCATAATGGTTAAGAGTTCAGCTGGTAACCAAAAGGTTGGCATTTCGAATCCACAAGACACTCCTTGGAAACCTTGTGGGGCAGTTCTACTCTGTCCTTCAGGGTCGCTGTGAGTCAGAATCAACTAGATGGCAATGGGTTTGGTTTGGTTTTTGGTACAATATTCAGGGATAGGTTGTTAGCCCCATGTGGCTGGAGTGCAGGATAGCTGGAGATGATACTTGTAAAGAAGTTTGGTAGTACCATGTTCAATAGTTTGAACTTTATCCAGCCTGTAATAGGGAGCCATCAAAGGTTTAAATGGAAGTGACATGATATGATAAAAATGTAAGAAGAATGAATGGAGTGACAGTAGAAAAAAGATTGGATAATGTGATAGCTGTGGTTGAAGTGTCTACCGCAGTTGGTGGACATTTGGGCTGTTTCCACTTTTGGGCTTTTATGAATAATGCTGCCATAAACATTTGCGAGGAGTCCCTGGGTGGACAGTTAAGTGCTGGATTACTAGTCGAAAAGTTGGCAGTTGAAATCCACCCGTAGGCACCTCATGAGACAAGCCTGGAGATGCCCTTCCGAAAGGTCACAACCTTGAAAACCCTACTGGGCAATTCTACTCTGAACACATGGAGTCACATGAGTTGAAATCAACTTGATGGCAACTAACAACAACAACAAAAACATTTGTGTGGAAGTCTTTGTGTGGACATAATGTTTTCATGACTCTTGGGCCCAAAACCAAACCAAACCCATTTCCATCAAGTCGATTCCGACTCATAGCGACCCTATAGGACAGAGTAGAACTGCCCGGTGGGATTTCCAAGGAGCAGCTGGTGGATTCAGACTGCTGACCTTTTGGTTAGCAGCTGAGTTCTTAACCACGGCACCACCAGGGCTCCTACTCTTGGGTAGACACGTAGAAATAGAGTTGCTGGGATGTATAATAAATATATATGTAACCTTTTAAGAAAATTCCAAATTATGTTTCTACTATGAATTTCTTTTGAAATGCCTAGCAATTTTGATATATCTGGTATATTAAGCTGAGGTTCAGGTTCCAGTCCTGAAACCATTGTTCCTTTCACATAGACCCTTCTTTCCTGTTCTCTCATTCTCTTCATTCTGTGGAGGACGGCAGCCTACCTTAGACATTGCTTATAAATCAGATGAGTTGGAGGCATTTTTTCCAACAAAGAATATTACATAGTCAGTGGTTTCTGCATCTTTTAAGAAATTATGAGTTTTGACAATGGTTAAGAGAAGGCATCACACATCCCAAGTCAGATTACTTTGTTTTGAAACTTAGAGGCAGAAAATGAAGCATTATATCAAAAAGATCATAACACAGGAAGCTTTAGGCTTAAGCTTTCAAAGGAAATATAAATCTGCATAAGGCTCTGCTGTGCCTAAGAGGCTCTATTGTGTGTTTGTTGTAGCAGAGAAAAATAGTTGGACTATTATTAACTTTTTAAAAGTCAATGGATGGGATCATTGATATATATATATATACAAGAGTAATTATAGACCTAATGGAAAATAAGGACCATCTCTTAGCCTGCGATGAAAATTTAACATTTTGGCATCTTTGTAAACTTCTGAGAAGATTAAGCCTCACCACTTGCTAGTACCCTCAGAAGAGAGTGTTTTTTGTCACTTCTCTTCCTTAAAAAGGTGAATTCAGAAAGATAAGAATAATAGTCTTGTGATTCATGACACCACTATACAGCATCTTTAAAAGTTGTTTATTCTGAGCCTGAACATGATAAACCAAGAAAGAATTAAAGCAAATATCTAGTTCAGGGGTTGACAAAACTATGGCCTAAAGGCAAAATCTATCCTATGGCCTGTTTCTGTCCAGTCCATGAACTAAGAATTTTATGTTATTTTTTACATTTTTAAAGAATTAAAAAAAAGATACTGTTTTGTGCCATGTGAAAATGATATGAAATTTAAATCTCAGTGTACACAAATAAAGTTTTATTAGAACATGGTCACACATTCATTTCTGTATCATATATTGTTGTTTTTGGAGCCCTAGTGGCTCA
The DNA here is from genome assembly GCF_000243295.1 of Trichechus manatus latirostris. Classification (NCBI taxonomy): domain Eukaryota; kingdom Metazoa; phylum Chordata; class Mammalia; order Sirenia; family Trichechidae; genus Trichechus; species Trichechus manatus. Next base: position 19,858,821 of record NW_004443974.1, on the reverse strand, counting down.
GTGGTTAAGAGCTTGGCTGCTAACCAAAACGTTGGCAGTCCCTGTAGGGTAGTTGTGCTCTGTCCTACAGGGTCGCTACTTGTGGGAATCAACTTGACTGCAACAGGGTCATCATGGATTGAATTGTGTCCCCTCAAAATATCTGTCAACTTGGCTGGGCCATGATTCCCAGTATTGTGTGATTGTCCACCATTTTGTCATCTGATGTGATTTTCCTACATTCTGTAAATCCTATCTCTACAATGTTAATGAAGCAAGATTAGCGGAAGTTATGTTAAGGAGTCTGGACTCAATCCACAAGATTAGGTTGTATTTTAAGCCAATCTCTTTTGAGATATAAAAGAAAGAAGTGAGCAGAGAGACATGGGGACCTCATACCATGAAAAAACAAGAGCCAGGAGAATAGCTCATCCTTTGGACCCAGGGTCCCTGTGCTGAGAAGCTCCTAGTCCAAGGGAAGATTGATGACAAGGACATTCCTCCAGAGCCAACAGAAAAAGAAAGCCTTCCCCGGGAGCTGATGCCCTGAATTTGGACTTTTAGCCTACTAGACTGTGAGAGTATAAATTTCTCTTTGTTAAAGCAACCCAGTTGTGGTATTTCTGTTATAGGTAACTAAGACAGGATTTTTTTTTAAATTGTTGTTTTCATGCCTCAATGGCAGAGCTGAGATGTTGTGACAGAATTGTACAGCCCACAAAGCTTAAATTATTCCCTAGCTGGCCCTTTGCCGAAAACATTTTCTTACCCTGATCTACATATCCAACCTCAAAACTCCCTTGCCTTATCCATCTGATTAAAAAGAAGTATATTATTTATTTTTGGTTTTGGTTCCTTAGTTTGTTTTTACCTTTACGTTGTCTTTGTTCTCTACTTCCCAGGATATGTACATGTAAACTTTAAATCTTTCATCAATCCTTCCTATAAGCAATCAATGGATCAATCTGATGTGATCATTCTTACCACACTGTAAATTCCCTATAAGGATTTTAAAAAAACTTCAAATCATTTTAATATCAAAATAGAGCTTTGTTTTTGTTTTTTTAAATGTTTTATTGTATTTTTGGTGGAAGTTTACACAGCAAATTAGATTCCTATTTGTCAGTTTCTGTACAAGTTGTTCAGTGATTTTGTTACTTTTTTCACAATGTGTCAATATTCTCTTTAATTGTGTTCTGGCTGTTCCATATTCAGTGCTCTAGTTTCCCTGCACCTTATCTTCTCATCTTTGCTTTAGAATAATTGTTGATCTTTTGGTCTCGTATAGCTGTTTTTTTTAATGGATCGCTATACTCAAGGGTAATATCCTTTATTTTGTGTGAAAGTCTGTTATTTTGCTAGAAGGTGACCTCGGGGGATAATTTTGGTTCAAAGTTTAAAAAGTATCTCAGGGCGATAGTTTCAGGGAGTCCTCTAGTCCCAACGGAGCCCGTATATCTGGATTTTTTAAGAATTTGAGTTCTATTCCACACTTTTCTCTCATTCTGTCAGGGTTAATTTGTTGTGGCCTTGATCAGAATGGTCAGCAGTGGTAGCCGGACACCATCTAGTTCTTCTGGTCTCAGGGTAAATGAGGTCGTGGTTCCTGTAGGCTGTTAGCCCTGTAGACTAGTTTCTTCTCTGAGACTTTGGATTCCTTCTTTCTCTTTTGCTCTTGTTGAGTAGAGACAATAGTTGTAGCTTAGACGGCTGTGCACATCAAAACAGAGTTTTGCTTCCAGCCATTTTCCTCTGAGAAAAGTCTTTTGCTAATAAATACCAGTAACCTGATTTACATTCATGATGTTTTCAATGAACTCATAAAGTTTTACTTTGAAAGTATCTTCCTTTTAAAAGGAGCATGTACTTAGCAGGTTCAGTGATCAAATGTATTTGGGGAATAAGGGAACCTGTTCTTGATCCATGATGTACATTTATATATTAAAGGCTCTGAGATGTCTTGTGGTAAAGAAAGATCTTTCTTTGACTCAGTATTTTCCTCTTGGAAACTTTTTTTTCACACTATTTATTAATAAGAAACTCAGGGGAAGATTCTTACAACACACTAATTCTTCATATTTTATTTTTGTTTAATCAGGAGTACTAAGTTAGAAACCAACATTACACAAAACCTCAATATATGAAACTGATGAAACCAGCTCTTTTCAGGCTGAAACACATGAGTGAGGCTCAAAGGCCTCACTTCTCTGGTCTTCCCAGCTAAGCTGTCCTACCTAAGCCTGTTTGCTCTTGGGGCCTTGGAAATGGGTTAAACCCATTGTAGTTAAGGATCTATGATTTGTAAAAATGAGTTTGTAAGAGAAATTTTCAAGAATCTGTGCAAGATTAATTGAAATTATTCCTTTTAGTGCAGACCTCTTGGATAAGGGCGCACTTCCTGTTAGATGAGACCAAGATTATACAAGTAGCAACCTGAAAGAAGGAGTTTCAAAAGGTCTACCTTCTGGATTAGAAAAGTAGCAGGTCAACATACCTTCTAGGTAGCATTCATAAAGAGTCAAAGCTTAGAGATCAGGGAAAATGACTATAAGATTCCTATAAGGTTTTGGAAAACTGTGACTAGCTGGAGTTTACTCTTACTCCCCCCAACTCCAGCCTGTCTCGTTCCTCCTCATGAATAGAATACACACCAAAATTTATTAGTGGTTATCAGGGGCAGGCCGGAGGGAGGGGGAAAGGAGGACACAATGCTTAGGGAACAAAGCACTCTGTTAAGGGTGATGGAAATATTTGGGAACGATTAAGGGGAATGGTTAAAGTGATGAACATAATGGATGTCACTGAAATATTCATGTGAAGATTGTTGAAATGGCAAATGTTTTGTTACCTATATGTTTACCACACACACACAAAGATTTAAAAAGTACCCTTATCAACTTTCCATGGGTAATATTTGCCTAGTTATAACTGAAAAAAAAAAAGTGTATGTGCTAACTATATATGGACAGCGGCAATATCCTAATCTTCAGTAATTGTCTGCTGTACTTGAGGCAGTTTGGTAGGGAGTAGAGACCACCTTACAGATGAAAATCAAGTGAGCTGAACCCCTGGGGTTGCTTGAAAGTAAGAAAGGGTCTCAGAGAAAGCCAAGCCAGCCCTGAGAAATGCCCCTAAAGGATTTGCTCTGGGGATTCCCTAGATCAGGGGTTGGCAAACCTTTTCTGTGAAAGACCAGCCAGGAAATACTTTAGGCTTTTGGGGCCATGTGGCCTTTGTCACAACTCTGCCACTGTAGCGCAAAAGCAGCCATAGATAAAACATAAATGAATGATTATGGCTGTGTTCCAATAAAACTTTCCTTGTGGACACTGATATTTAAATTTCATATAATTTTCTTGTTCCGTGAAATATTATTATTTTTGTTTTTTTCAGCCATTAAAAAATTTAAATGCAAGTCTTAACTCACAGGCCTTACAAAAGCAGGCAGTCGTTGTTAGCTGCCACCCAGTCAACCCCTGACCCACGCACAACCGAAAGAAATGCTGCCTGGTCACGCACTATCCCCGTGATCGGTTGTGGTTGAAGATCAGATTGTTGTGATCCATTGGCTGATTTTCAGAGTAGAGCACTAGGCCTTTTTCCTAACGAAAGCAGGTAGCAGGCTAGATTCGGTTTATGGGACGTGGTTTGAAGACGTTTCCATAGGCTAGTTACCTCTCTCTCTCCACTGACAGGTGTTCTTGGCCTCTGCCTTGAATTGTTCCAGGCTCACTGCTGTTCTTTGTGCACCAGCAATATTTTGAAGATGTCAGGGAATCCGTAAGATAGGCTTCACAATCTGGTATTATTTTGTTTGAGATTATTTTGAAAAGGTTCCCCACCCCACCTCAATAGATTCAGTATTCATAGCAAAGAAGAGAACCAGTGAGTTCATCAAAATGTCTCTCTCCTTTCTTCTTTTTCTTCTTCTTTTTTTTATTTAAAGCCTCTTTCCTTGGTTAGATGTCTTAACTCATAAAATCATTTTTGGAACTGGCTTCCTGGTCTGAGGATTAAGATTTTAGAAATCCTATTTTTCTTATGGAAATACAAGCACACATTCACTTGCTAATATTTGTATAGAAATTACAAGCTTGGTTTTTAAAAGGCAAGCAGCTCGTTTTAGCAATTATAATGCAGGAGAGAAACTTGGCATCAATTTGCTGATTCTCTTGCTCACTCTAACATCAGCCAGAAGTCCATTTCTAGCTATGGCATATGAATAATTAAAAGGATTGAAGTTTCATGGTTTACATTGTGTCCAGATGGACTAAAGCTTCTCTGTTCACTTAAGTTCCTCACAAGTAAATTGTTTCATAGACCACTACTAAAACTGTTGAGATTTTCACAACTGGAGATATTTTAGGTTTACTAGGATCTGTGAGATATGTCATCAAGTTTCATAATATTTCTAAAACCACGGAGGGTGTCATTGTTTATATGTCCCTGGTTGTTTCAGTTTTTACCTTGGAAATGGAACAGTAAACGGGAGAACTATAGTGTTTAGCAGATACCATAGAGAAATTTAGAGATACTACTTTTGACCAGGACTAAACTTATGATAGTACATAATTTTAATGATGTAATTTAGGAAAATTAAATGTTCTTTTTCTGAGCATTGGTAACATAAATATATTTTATTTTGGTTGATTTCAAAGACCTAAGTAAGTAAACTCTTGGTTCTTTTCTTAGAATTGACCTCACAGATAAAACAAACAAACCCGCTGCTGTTGAGTCAATTCTGACTCATAGTGACCCTATAGTACAGAGTAGCACTGCCCCATAGGGTTTCCAAGGAGTGCCTCGTAGATTCGAACTGCCAACCTCTCGGTTAGCAGCCAAACTCGTAACCACTACGCCACCAGGGTAGCCAATATTAATTAATGAAAACCAAACGAGGCCTCTATAGAGCAATTTGAAATACTTATTCTTAACACCCACTGCCACCTCCACCACCTCTACCACCAAATGTTGATTTCTCCCGAAGGTGTATCTACCATTGACCTTCATTCCTAGTTTTGAGGTAAAGTATGAAAGTCAAGGTCTAGCATTTCACTCAGTGTTTCAAAAGTTTTTCAATATCTAAACCGTTGATATTTTTGTGTGTGAATGTTTTGCTCAAAATAAAAATATAAAACTTTAACAAGTTGTATCCTTGACATCTTCTACCTTATCCTAGCAGCATTGTTTCTGCATTGTTATTCAGTGGTCAGTTTCAGCTAAGGAAAACGTCAGTTATTGAATAGGCAAACTGACCAGATAAAAATAATTGCCTTAAATGCTACCAGTGTTCTGACTTTCCTGTTCTTTGTCAAAACATTTACATAAAGTTCTCTTTTCACGATCTCCTTTCTATTGCTTTGCAGGGCTAGAGATGGGAGAACAAAATTGAAATTTATCTGTTCTTTCTCTGTTTTGTTAACTGTCCTCCCTTCTGACCCCTGTATGGCAAAATGCCTTACTCCATTGACCAGTTATGGACATAGGAGAGAAGGGCTTTGGGAATAAGAAAACAATTCCCATCAAAGAAAGGATCAGTTGTAATTTTAAAATGAAAAAGGAACGTGAAGTTAAGCTGTATTTGGGAACTGATGAAAACAAGAGAACTTGAAATATATTAATTCTTTACATTATTTTATATTGAATTTTGAAAAGGGGAACTTAAGATATTTTAAAAAGCATTAACAGGACCAAATGGTTTTATATGACTATTTTAAGATACTTTAAAGTTTCATTTCAATTTTTCACAATATCTGATTCAAAAGTTTACGTGGTTGCACTATCGATTACTGTGTGGAAAATTTATAGCATACCGGTATAAAATGCCAAATTTCCCACTGGCGGATAATTGGTCAGTTGATGTGCACTATCTGTTCTAAGGTGTATTCTGGCAGTTTCTCATTTATCTCTTTATCTCTTGTGCCGAAAATCACTTTAGGAGATGATAGCTAATTTCACTGAATTAGACACTCTATTGAAGAATCTCAATATGTCTCTGATTTTGGTTTGTGATCTTGGCTATCATCTTGGTATAAAGTGATAGTCAGTGACATTTAAATTGTATCTTTGTTGGTTTTAAAATGAGAAATTACAATGAGAAATACCTTTTTATGAAAAAAAGAATCAAACAGAATTGTTTTGAAATTAAACATTTTCTCATTTAAAAAGATAAAATATGCAAGAATATATTATTTCTTCCAGGAATGAGGTCTGTAATTGTTAGTAGTACGTTAGAAATTTTTATACTGTATTCATCTTTTTATTTAATAGAAGGGAATTTTAGTAGGAACTGAATTTTCATTCCATAAAATTCAAAGAAAAAAGTTCTCATTCCTAATCACAATTTCAAAGGTGTATAACATTGTAATAACAAAAAAACCAAACCTGTTGCCGTTGAGTCCATTCCAACTCATAGCAAAAACTTGATATCAAGGATTGGACTTTGTTTTATACAGCGAGCTATTTATTCAGGCCCCTGTTTAGCTTCTTTACCCAAATCAACTGCAGAGAAGAATATTCCATGAGAGCTAGAGCTGTCTCAGGTAGCTTTGGGTTAATGAATCACTCCTTGAGGAAATAAGAAGAAACAATTTTTGATACCTCTTAAATAGTCTTTGTCCTGCAAAGCATTTTGCAAACCTATGTATTTTCTTTTACTTGGTAAGCTTTCTCTCTATTCCAGCCATCTAACAACATCCCTTATCTTGAAACTCCATTTTGCTTTCAAATTCCTAAAGAGTGTACTTGGAATGGAAGCCAAGGCTTCCTTTGCTCATTTCCTTCCCCTGAGCTGATTCTTTCACACTTTCATTATTACCAAAACCATACTGTGCAAACACAGGGATTTCTGTCATTTCTCATGGAAACCACCAGAAGACAGTTCAATTTGTTCATTTTGATGACCATCCTAAGTGAGAGACATTTATTAACTTGTGGGAGTGAATCACTTGTAACACGACACAAAAAGTAAATTTCGGAAGGATGAGTAATTACTTCTTGTGTTGAGTTTATCTTCCTGACTACATAGCCTACTGTTCAAAATATTTCAGCATAGTTTTCTGGAGAAAGTGTGTAATTGGTAGATATACCTGTTGTTTACACTGTGTCCTGAAACAACCTCTAATGTGTTTTAACACTTTTTACACACTATTGCATATAATTTTAGTTAAAAGTATTTGGCCAACAAACTTGGCGTGGACACCATTCCATCTCCTTTACTCTCCTGTCCAGCCCCATCCCTCCCAACTGCTCTCTATCCCATTAGGTAAAAGAAGCACGCTTAGGCACCTGCACTTATAAAACTCAAGCAAGAAGGTCAGAGTAGGGTGTGATAAATTCATTTTGGGCTCAATGAATTTTTTTTTTTTTTTTTTTAAGCTTTGAGTGTAAAGACTGGTACTCATTCTCATAGAAGAAATCTTTCTTTTTCCTCTTTTTGTACTCAAATCTTTGAAACGGCGTCACTAATGATTCTACTGCTGTATGTAGTGCTGAATTGGCATAGATGTAATGATCTGATGATGAGAATAATCGTCAATACTTGCGTAATGCTCCTGACGCTGAGCCAGCACTGTCCAACGTACCACACACATATTAACTTATTTAAGCCTCACAACAACCTTCAGAGGTCAATACAGCCATAAACTCTGCTTTACAGATGAGGAAACTGATAGAGAGATCAAGTAACGTGTGTAAGGTCACACGGTGAGTCAGAATAAGCCTGTAAAAGTTAAAAATAGACTGGAAGCTATGCTCTTGTATTTTGGTACAAAATTAACCATGGTGGATTTGACTCCAACTTCCTGAGACATGTTGAGAGGGAAGGGGGTGGGGGTGGGGGTGGGGGCCCCAGTAATACTGAATATGCATTATGAGCCGGCCGTAATACTGCCGTGAGGGGGATAGTTTCGAGATTTGCAGATAAGAGAGACTAAAGCCCAGAAGGGTTAATAAATGCGTCCAAGGTGTCATTGTAAGCAGTGATGCCAGCGTTCTAGCCTGATCTGTCCTGCTGCAAAGCTAGGGTTCCTTCTATGTCCCTCTGCTGCTGCTTTGGAACTACACCTTCCTCAGAGAGCAGGTATCAATCAGGGTCAACAAGAGAAGCAGAATCAGCTATGTATCTGTGCCAGCCAAAGCAACACCTCTGCAGGCCAACCTGCAAGCCACCATTCTTTAACGTTACTGTAAATAATTGATATTGTTTACAGACGGTCAATGCAGAGGGCATATTACAGTATTACTTGCCTATTTGGAAGTTTTTCTTTTGCTAAAAGAAAAGTATCATTCAATATTTATAATGTTCTTTATTAGAGAACTTGATTTTTCTAATACCTATTATGCACCAACCACTGTTTTAAGCTATTTACATAAAATTTCTCATTTAATCCTCCCAACACCTCTTTGCAGCAAGCTGTATCATTAGGTTCATTTCACAGACGAAGAGATAAAGGGCCTTGTAGGTGGCATAAGGGGCATTCAAACCTGGGCAGTCAGGCTTGATAGTCTGTACTCTTAAAAAATATGCCTCACTAAGATTGTTACAACCAAGAATACTGAACTCTATTAACTGGCACACAGTCCTGCGGCGTTTGATAGAACACCTGGGCCCATCAATCTCCCATGTGAGGTTTATGTGTACCTTCCACTCTATACCTAGAAAGATGCTCAGAGCAAGTGCAAAATAAGAGGCAGGAAGTGTAAAAAAATAAGCTAGAATCTCTCTCTGTCTGCCTATGAAGTCCAGAGAACCTCATAACAAGGTGCTGGTAAGACGTTAGTACTTGAGTCTTCTTATAAGGGGTACAGACGACCCAATTTATAATGCATTCTGCTTTATAGTGAACAGTGCTGTGGAGTGGCGCCTGTGCACGTGAACGATGCCTTAAACCCCTGCTCAGGTCTTAGATTACTTTGGAAATAAATAGAAGTCCTATAAGAAGTCGTAAAATAAGAAGTCCCATTTATTGACACACACCCACACACACACAAAATACCTTTTTTGGTTTTAATAATAATGTATTTTCAGTGGAAGTGTACACAGCAAAACAGGTTCCCATTCAACAATTTCTATACATATTGTTCAGTGATACTGGTTACATTCTTTACACTGTATCAACCTGTATAATAAATTCTCATTATTTGCATTCTAGTTGTTCTGTTTCCACTGATCTAGCCTGATAGCCCCCCAACCTTCTCATCTATGCTCTAGGTATTTGTTGATCATTTGGTCTCATATAGATGGTTTTTTAAAAGAACACGGTACTCAAAGGTGATATTCATTACTTTATGAGTTAACTTGCTTTTTAGAGAAAAGGTGATTTGAGGGGATAGATTCAGTTCAAGGCTTAAAGAATATCTCAGGGTAATATTCTCAGAAATTCCTCCTGTCTCAGCAGGAAATTCTTGTCCACATTTTTTCTCCGTTTCTATCAGGATCCATATCAGAAAGTGGTCCTCATCAGAAGGTTCAGTAGTAGTGGCTGGGCACCATCTAGTTCTTCTGGTCTCAAGGTAGAGGGGGTCATGGTTCATGTAGACAATTAGTCCTGTAGACTGGTTCCTTCCTTGAGACTTGAGTTTCATTCTTTCTGTTTTGCTCCAGAAGAGTAGAGACCAATAGTTGTATCTTAGACGGCCCCTCACAAACTTCTACGATCCCAGACACTAATCTCTGGACTAGGATGTAGAACATAAACTTTATGAACTATATTATGCCTACTGGCCAAGTTTTCCCATGAAACTATGACCCTAAGTCTTCAAAGCAAGAAAAATTATCACATGAGGTAATTAGCTATGTCTAAGAAGTATCAGTTTTTGTGACTATCATTTGTTTTATTTTATATGCATGTATACATGCACACACACATACACACGTATTTTGGTTCTTGTTGTTGCAAAATTATATATAACATAGCATTTACCTAAACATCTATATGTGTGTGTAAAACCTAGCAGCATCAGTTATCTTGGTTAAGCTGTGCATGCAGCTCCCATATTCGGTGCTACCTTTTCTGTCACCGTAAGTAAAAAGTGACTACCATCTATAGAATGAATCCCCTTCTCCACCTCCCACCCCCGGTAACTACCGATGAGCATTGGTCTTTGTATATATAACTGTTCTTGCCGTTTTATAAAAGTGAGATCATACAATATTTGCCCTTTAGTGATTGACTCATTTCAATCACCATAATGTCTTCTCAGTTTATCAACGTCAAAAATGTTTTGGGAACTCATCATTTGTATCTTATTGTATGTATATACCATGTTTTGTTTATCCATTCATCTGTTGATGAACACTTAGGTTATTTCCATTTTTTGGCTGTTGTGAATAGTGCTGCAATGAACATAGACGTGCGTATGTCTGTTCATGCCTCTTCTATGAGGTCTCTAGAAGTTGAGTTGCTGGATTATAAAGTAGCTCTCTTTCTAATTATTTGAGGGATTGCCATACTGTTTTCCATAGCGATTGTACCATTTTACATTCCTACCAGCAGTGAATAAGGGTTCCAATCTCCCCACATCCTTGCCAACATTTGTTGTTTTCTGGGTGGTTTATTTTTTTGTTGTTTGTTTGTTTTGTTTTGTTTTTAAATCAGAGCCATTTTAGCAGGGGTGAGATGGTATCTCATTGTAGTTTTGATTGCATCTCTCTAATGGCTAACGATTTAGAGCATCTTTTCATGTGTTTGTTGGCTCCTTAAATGTCCTCTTTGGTGAAGTGTCTGTTCATGTCCTTTGCCAATTATTTGTTTTTTTGTTGTTGAATTGTTGAAGTTTTATATATATTTTGGACATTAAACCCTTACTGAATGTGTCATTCTTGAAGATTTTTTTCTCAGTCTGTAGGTTGCCTTTTTACTCTTTTGATAAAGTCTTTTGATGAGCATAAGAATTTAATTTTTCTGAGGTCCCTGTTATCTAATTTGTCTTCTGCTGTTCATACATTTATAGCTGTGTTTGATAATCTATCTTTATAAAAATTAGTTTTAAAGTTTGAAACTCAAGTTTTCTTCCAAGAAGTTTATCCTTTTAGCTTTAATATTTAGGTCTTTGATCCATTTTGAGTTAGTGTATTGTGTATGACGTGAGGTAAAAAAAAAAATCTCTCTTAATAGATCTGATATGTATTTAGTTTCAGCAAGAGTTTAATTGCCAGATGTCAATTAGGAAAGTAAATACTGGAGGTAGATAAGTAGTGAAGCTAGGGGTAAGGAGAAATCAGCAAGACCGGTCAGTATACAGGGAGGAAAGAAGGAATGTGGTAAAATATCAAAATGTATGTAGCATAATGTTAACAGAAAATGTGGACTGTAAATCTCCATCTGGGATATTAGGGTAGAAATGCAAATATTGAATATGCACATGGACAAAAACAGAGAGTAGCATAAATAAAGGAAAAATACATTTGGGGTTGGGAATTTTGTGTGTGTGTGTGTTACTTTTAATTATTCTAATACTATTTGAAATGGCATTTAAAAAGAAAACCAAATAATTAAGACCAAGAAGTTGGGAAACCAAATAAATATAACACAAGTAGAAGAAATAAGAATAAAACACTAATTTGTGGTAGTTTCATATATATACACACACATATATATGTATATATGAATACTCTTTCAAAGTAATGATCAATGCCTGTTGTAAATTGCTCTTTTTATAGTTATTTAACGAAATGAGAGACGGGGTGTCAGTGTTTTGTAGTGTAACATATATGCCACTGATCCTTAATGCTTTACCTCCTTAGAAATTGGTTTATGGTGATTATTCTTGATAGTTTTTGAAGTATACATTTTGGTAATATCTGATCCCTTTGTCAAGTCTTGCTGAGTTTTCAGAAATAATTGAAATAGGTTTGTATGTTCTTTCCTAATTAAACCTTAGCACACTTATTACAGGCATGAAGTATGCTTTTAATATTGTAGTGAGACCTGTTATATACGGATATAAATGTTTTCTAATGCATGAGTATTAGTTAAGGTTACTGACAAGCCCAGTGATTTAACACAGTAAGGGTTGATGTTTTAGCCTGGGCAGCTCTCCTGCATGCAGTAATTCAGGCACCCAGGCTAAAGAGCCTGCATTTCACCAGCATGGGTTTATGGCTCCCAAGCTTCCCAGCCAGATCACCTCTGGTAGGTTTTCATGGGCTGGGTCTGAAAGTAGAATACATTCTTTTGCCCAATTCTATTTGCTAAAATTCAGCCACAGGACCACATTTAATTTAAAGGGAGTTTGGGAAATAGTCTAGTTGCATGCCAAAGAAGAGGAAACAGATTTAGTGAGCACGTAGTCTTTGTCACAATCTACTTTCTTGCTTGCCATAAATCTGTTTTATTGTTCCTTCCATATATAGAATATTGTCACCCCATTTTCCATGAGAAACATTGAACTATTAGAAAGATCAAACAATTAATAAAATGTCCAGTGATATGTAATTTTAAATTGGATTTTCTAATTTAAAAGAAATAAAGAGAAGGTGGGGCAGGGGGAGAACCCAACTTGATTCAAGTTACCCATCATAGTAACAAATTAAAAAAATTACAATGTCACATCCTTCTCAACAACATGAACAATGTGAAACAATTTCAACATCACCTCTATGTGTAAGATGATTTTTTAATTTTAAAATGTGTATACATTTGTTTATTTTAACTGTATCTACATTTAGACGCCTGAGTGTACACTGATTGCTCATTAATTTGTCCTTTAAATGCTGAAAATGTGAGAAACATGGATGTGATGGCTAAGATTGTGTGTCAAGTTGCCTGGGCCATGATTCTTTGTGTTTCGGCAGTCATATAACGTTGTGATCATTTCCCTGTTGAGATTTGATATGTGATCACTCCCATGATGGGATCTGCTCTGAGTAGTCAGTCAGTTAAAAGAGTTTCCTTGGGCGTGTGGCCTGCATCTGAATATAAGCGGATGTTCTGGCAAGAGTCGGGGGCTTTTGCTCATTCTGTATCCTACAGCTGGCTTCTGTTTGTCTGACCTCCGGTTCTTGGGACTTGAACTAGCAGCTTACCTGTCTTGCCTGCTGATCTTGGGATTCGTCAATCTTCACAGCCTGTGAGCAAGAGCCCTGCTCACTGACCTGCCAATCTTGGCTTCGCCAACCCCTGCAGCTACGTGAATCAGGGGAAGCCTCTATCCTGATCCATGAACTTGGGACGTTCCAGCCTCTTCAACCGCGTGAGCCATTTCCTTGATCTAAATCTCTCTATATATATTTATATGCTTTACGGTTTTGCTTCTCTAGAGAACCCAGCCTAAGACAATAGACCATTCCAACCTCTTTGTAATGATAAGGAAATTGAGCTCAAGCGAGGTGAAGGGACTTCTCAACATCAAACTGCTTATTAGTGGTATATTTTCCATAATCCACACTGCCTTCTGCATTTTAGAGCTCTTGGATTTCTTGGTGGATAGCAATGTCCTCACTGATTTAGAAAACACTAGAGAATAAAAAGAAGTTTGGGGCATAAAAGGGACAATTTTGTATTTAGTTTCAAATTTACCGAGTTTTGGGTGATGAGATATTGTGTGGACAGATTTAGTAAATAATTTAAAATTCAGCTCTGGAGTTTAATAGAAAGTTAAATAGCAGAGGTATAAAAGGAGGAATTCAGCAGAATAATGCCATTTGAATTTACAGAGGTAAATAGATATGTGAGGAGGCCCTGGCAGAGGAAGAGGATGGGAAATGGACAAAATACGTAATGTTGAAGGGGAGATTTTGGAATTTGAGTCCACTAAAGAAACTGTGCTTGGGAAGAGAGTTTGGGTAAAAAGGAGAGAATAGAATCATGAGAGTTAAGAAAAGAGAATGGACAAGAAGAGTATTAAGTGATGTCCAAGGTCACTGGTGACCTTTTCTAGGTATTTTCAGTGGAGTCAGGGAGATGGAGGACTAAATTTGATTGAGAAGCCCATTAAAGTGATGGCAGCATGGGAAATGAGAGAGGAAGGCAATGCCAACATCATAATGAAAATGGGGACAAAGGGAGGACCTTTTCAAATGGAGTAAATCCATAATAAAATCCAAAAGAATTTTCTCTCACCTTTGGGGAGGTGTCTCTAGTGACATGTTGTTTTTAGATAGTTATTAACTTCTTAAAGGTAAATATATACATGTATATATATTGTTGTTGTGTGCTTTAGAGTTGATTCCAACTCACAGAGACCCTATAGGAAAGAATACGACTGCCTCGTAGGGTTTCCTAATCTGAAATCTTTACAGGAGTAGATGGCCAGTTCTTTTCTCCCGCTGAGCAGCTAGTGGGTTAGAACCACTTAACTTTCAGTTAACAGCTGAGCACTTAACCATTGCGCCACCAGGGCTCCATATATATGTACATATTTTTTCTGTATATGTTAATATATATATTTTCTTTATATGTTAATATATATAGTTATTCTCTGTTACGAATTTCTTTAAATATATTTCTATTCATTAATTAGTGTCATTAAACTTGGATCATAAATTACCCAATTACTTTTTGAGATAAAAAATTCTTGGTTTTTTTTTTTTTCTCCCCAGAAGCCTAGATTTGGAAGAAGAGAACATTAAAGGAAAGAATCACAGTGATAACCTTTGAATTTCTTGTTCAATAATATGTGCTTTTGCAGTATTTACATAAAGATTTAAGATGCTGTCTTCCTTAAGCTCAGAAATAAAGGTTACTGTATATGAGATACATTTTTCTTTCTTTTTTTTTCATTCCAAGACTGAAAAGGCAGGGCAAAAAAGTAATGAGTCTATTAGAATGTTAGATTCGTTTCTGTGTGAGGAAGTAAAGCATCCAGGGTCACCTACCTACCCATCAGCTGTCGGAGTCAGGAGAAAGAGAGGGAAAGGAAACACACAATTCTACCACTGACAGTCACGTGCTGAGGCTGTCAGTGGCCAGAATACACACTTCAGTTTTCTAATCTTTGATGAGGCAGTGGGTTCAGAATATCACTGTTTAATTGTTTCAGAAAATAAATACAGATTAAAGTTAAAATAACTTTCTCCCCACCCAAAAGGACTGCTCCAAACTGGCAGAACAGCAATGCCTATAAATTATTTTTATCTCATTGTACTGCAGGCAAGTATAGAACACTCCTGCACAGAAAGTTACCATGTGTGAGCTGTCACTGGGGTCCAGATACTCAGCTAGGTGGTATAACGAATTTACAGTTTAAGAATAAATGAGACCATGTGACTGTGAGATCAAAACCAAATGAAGAAGTAAACGTTGCAAAGAAGTAGGGCATTAACTATGAATTTCTAGCATGGAGCATGAGTTAAAGAGATATCAGTGTGGCTCGAGAGATTGGTTAGGTAAAGGATTATGGAAGAAAGTGGACTTGAAAAGAAGGTTGCTATAAGGGTGGATAGGCTTTGTCTCTACAGACAAAACAAACAAACAAACCAGACCCTCAGCATCAATTCTGTTTGTTTCTCCAGTGGCTACTATGTACCCAGCAGCATATTGGGCACTGAGGGCAGAGACAAAAGGGGGAATCAGGGGGCACAGACCTGTTCATACAGCTTTATGTTTAACAGGGCTTGGAGTCAGTGTGCAAATTCTGGCTCCATTATTAATAAGCCCTGTGGCCTTAGGAAAGTTACGTTATCATTTTAGACTTCAGTTTCCTCATCTCTAAATCCAGGACATACTGGCTTCCTGGCAGGAAGAAAATGTATCTAAAGTATTAAACACATTGCCTGGTGCATATGTAGTAAGAGCTCAGGAAACTGGAGTTTCTTTTCCTTGGATTGGAGCTTGCCTTTAGTGGAATAATAGGAGATTTCACCAGGGTATTTGGGAGACAACTTGTGAACGATTTTCAATGCCAGTCCAAGACAAGGTTCTGTAGGTCGTAGAAAGTTTTTATAGGTTCCTGCTCAGGGGAGTATCATGACCAAAATCGTTGTGTAATGGGGTAGTCCAGAGCAGGGGAGCATGGGGACCAGTTGGGCAGATACCAGTTGGGTGGCTATTAAAGTTCTATAAAAAACAAACAAAAAATGAAGCCAGTTGCTGTCGAGTCAATTCTGACTCATAGTGACCCGAAAGGACAGAGTAGAATGCCCCCTGGGGTTTCCAGGGAGCGCCTGGTGGATTCAAACTGCCAATTTTTTGGTTAGCAGCTGTAGCTCTTAACCGCTACACCACCAGAGTTTCCTAAAGCTCTGTAGTCAGAATAAATCATACTGTATTCCTCTGTATTTAGGTGTATGTAAACCCTATTTCATAAAGAAATGTATGTCATAAATTTATCAAACATATGACACAATCTCCAGGAGTTTATAAAATATCTATACAAAATTAAACGTCCCTTTTACCTCACCTTCATCACCCTGCCCATCCCTCCTTATAGAGGAGTCTCAAATACCTGGGAGACTTATACATTTTCAGATATTTCATCAATCAAAGTTGTGAAATGTAGAACGAGGCTTGTTTTTGAGCCGATAGTGTACTAAGTCTCCATGGCAAAAATTTCAATACCACACCTGGATGTGAATGGGAGTACTTTAAATTGGTAACAGCATAAAAGGGTTGTCATTCACTCAGCAAATACTGATTTATGCTTATGATTCAGTTAGGCGTTTCTGCAAATTCTTCAGGAGCAGGATTGGCTGTCCTGCTTTTTCACCGTGTTAGCTGCTTGTGGATCACAACTCACATGAGGATTTCAGTGTCACTGCTGCCTTGTCTACATTGAGCAACCATGCAAAATGACATGGATCTGATACTGCTCATGCCTTATGTACCAAACTGTCAATACAGCTCAGCCTGAATCCTTTTAATATGAACATCAAGGCAAAAGGCAAGGTATTTAGTTTGCTCTTTCAAATCCTCACATCTCTGATGGCCATTGGGGAAATCAGTTTTAACTTGAGATGTATAAAAATGACACCAAACCCTCTGCTGATTTTTCAAACTCTTTTCTAGTTACTGTGGGCTGCAGATGAATTTTTATATGAAGAGTGCATGTGATTGGAAACACGCTATATGTCTGCTGCTATGTATAGTCTTGGAGTTAATTTTGTTTGTTTTAAACACATAGGTATATGCTCTCAAAGGATATAGAATCCCAGTGGAGGTGGAGAGATACACAAATACATTAAGATATAATGTGGCAAGAGCTAACCTGAGACATACACAGAGTGCTATAGGAGAAGGGAGAGACGAAAGGGATAGAAGACACATTTGAGACCACAAGTGGGAGTTTGACAAGTGCGTGGTTGTATGGCGAGGACAGAGGAAGTTCTAGGCAGTAAGGACAGCTTGGTGACAGATACCGTATTTCTACACAGATAATGCCCACCTTCTGCATTTGTTTTCCAACTGTACCCTCCCTCCGGGAAGTATTTTCATAAGCCCATGATGCTAGTTTTTTTTTTTTTTTTATAGCAACATGTAAATTAAAAAATTGGCATAGTGGAGCTTATGAAAATACCTCGCGGGGGGAGGACGCGGTTGGCAAACAAACGTAGATGGCACGTGTTATTTGCGCAAAAATATGGTACAGAGACCTGACAGAGTGGTTGCTATTAGCCATTGAAGGGCCAAATAGAGTGGAACTTGTGAGTAGGAGTGATCAGGTTAAAACAAGAAAGCTGAGATAGGTCCAGAATGCAAATAACGTTGTCTTCTGAGCTAAGGAATTTGTATATCCAATTAATGAACAATGCAGATGACAGCGAGACTATGTGTATATGTGCATGTGTATTAGTACCCACTGTAGTATCATGCACGTAGTTTTGTTTAAAACAGTATAGATTCAAATCTTCCTAAAACAAATTTACATTCCTGTCTTGATTGACTTATATGACAAGAACAATGGGTTTGCATATGAACTGAGCTATTTTAATCCTCCAGTGAAAATAGTTTTTTCCTCTTTTTGGGGGGAGGGATAATAAGTTTTGAGAAAACAGTGAACTTATTTCTCATTTCTCAAGACAACTTCCTTTAACTACACTTAGCTTATGCTAGAGATTGAAATTTTAATAGGGAAAAGGGAAGGGTGTAAATTTTACTATATAGCAAATAAATGGAGTAGGTTAGCGTTAGATAGATTTTTTTTTAATATAAAAATGTATCTCATATTCTGTTTAAGGAAGAGACCACCACTCAATATCTGAAACAGAAAGCTGAGTATATTGCTTATTAAGCGAGATAAAGCTGTATTTCTAAAGCACAGTGAACAAATGCAATGAATGATCTTGTATAGGGTTTTGAGAAGCCTGGAGTTGAGAGTTTAAAGGACTTTTAGAAGTGGGAGTGTTTAGGGACTGGCTGAACTTTATCTCAGAAGTTCTGGGCACCAGAGGGAGGCTACTGCTGATTAACTTTTAGAAGCATCTTTACTGATGTGCGGTTGGGCACAGATTGATTTAAAACCAATTCTGGGGATTATATGTTCAAGGCTTGGGTATGAGAATCATCAGTCTCTTCCTTTGTTGAATTTGTAAAATAGGTCCTTCTTTTTCCTCAATAGATATGTGCACACACATACAGTGATATGAAAATAATACCAATTATTGCACATTTAATCTATGCCAGGCACCATGTCTGTCTCTTCATTTACATCATCTTATTTAATTTTTACATCATCTTACTTAATTTTTACATCAATTTTAAGAGATAAGCATTCTTTATTATCTCCATTTTACAGAAGAAAAACGTAAAACTTAGAGATATTGAGGATCTTGCTCATTGTCACAAAGCTAGCGAGTAATGGTTTTAATTCATGTCCAGGTTAGGAAGCATGGTGGCCTCTGGGTCATGGTGGAATACATCCGGGCTACATCTGGAGGCAGTGCTCTGAAGTCTGACTTTGGGCAGTTCTGTAGGTCTTTGAGGGATATTCACTCTCTCCTGGTTCTAATCATAAATACCACATGATAGCATCAAACGAATCATCTAGTAGATTAAACAAGAAAAGAAAAATGTACACTGTTGATTGCAGTGATATAAGCCATGGTCAGCCCGTGCATATTGTCATGGTTTGAATTATGGCCCCCCAAAAATGTGTGTATCAATTTGGCTAGGCCATGATTCCTGGTACTGTGTGATTTTCCTGCATGTTGTAAACCTGCCTCTGTGATGTTAATGAGGGAGGATGGGTGGCAGTTGTGTTAGTAAGGCAGGACCTGATCTACAAGACTGGATTGTGTCCTGAGGCAATCTCTTGAGATATAAAAGACAGAAGTGAGCAGAGAGACAGGGGGACCTCATACCATCAAGAAAGCAGTGCCAGGAGCAGAGCGCGTCCTTTGGACAGGGGTCCCTGCGCCGAGAAGCTGCTAGTCCTGGGGAACACTGATGAGAAGGCCGACAGAGAGAGAAAGACTTCCCCTGGAGCTGACACCCTGAATTTGGACTTTTAGCCTACTTTGACTGTGAGGAAATAAACTTCTCTTTGTTAAAACCATCCACTTGTGGTATTTCTGTTATGGCAGCACTAGATGACTAAGACACATATCAACCCCATACAAGAGCATTACTGTCATCTCAAAAGAAACCCTGGTGGCATAGTGGTTAAGAGCTACGGCTGCTAACCTAAAAGGTTGGCAGTTCAAATCCACCAGACGCTCCTTGGAAACCCTATCGGGCAGTTCTCCTCTGCCCTGTATGGTCGCTATGAGTTGGAATCAACTCAACGACAATGGGTTTGGTTTTTTTTTTTTTTTTTTAGGTCATGTCAGTATGATACTTGTAATTTAGTTTTTTTCAATCAGTTTGGAAAAGATTAAGATGTTTGTTGATAACCAGTGTTTGCAAGCATGTAGGGAGCATGCACTTCACACAGTGCTCTCAGGAGTGTAAACTCTACAGCTTTTTAGGAGAGCATTTAACACTTCCCATTAAAATTGAAATGTGCAAAATTTTTCCTTAGCACTTTCCCTTCTAGAAATTGATTGTGTAGATATACTTGTACTTGTGTTCAAAGGAAAGTGTGCAAGGATGTTTATTGTAGCTGTTTGTAATAAAAAAAAAATGTTAACAACCTAAATGTTTATTAAGAGATGAATGCTAAATAAATTAAAATGTAACTATACAGTTGAACATTTGTTAACCTTTGAAGAAAATGAGATAAATCTATGTTATTCTTGAAGTCGAAAAAGAAGATAGGTTCAATGGTCTTGGGGAACATCTAGCTCAATTTCCATAATGCAGTTTAAAAAGAAAATGTTCTATATTCTATTCTGGTGAGTAACATCTGGGGTTTCAAAAGCCTGTGAGTGGCCATCTAAGATACTCCACTGGCCTCACCCCTTCGGGAGCAAGGGAGAATTAAGAAAACTAATGATACAAGGGAAAGATTAGTCCAAAGGACAAAAGGACAACAACTACTATGGCCTCCACCAGACTGAGTCCAGTACAGCTAGATGGTGCCCAGCTACCACCACTGACTGCTCTGACAGGGATCACAATAAGGGTTCAGAACAGAGCTGGAGAAAAATCTAGAACAAAATTCTAACTCACAAAAAAAAGACCAGACTTACTGGCCTGACAGAGACTAGAGAAACCCTGAGAGTATGGCCCCCGGGCACCCTTTTAGCTCAGTAATGAAGTCACTCCTGAGGTTCACCCTGCACCCAAAGATTAGACGGGCCCATAAAACAAAACAAGACTAAAGGGGCACAACAGCCCAGGGGCAAGGACTGGAAGGCAGGAGGGGCCCAAAAGCTGGTAATAGGGAACCCAAAGTCGAGAAGGGAGAGTGTTGACATGTCATGGAGTTGTTAACCAGTGTCATAAAACAATATTTGTACTAACTGTTTAATGAGAAGCTGGTTTGTTCTGTAAACCTTCACCTAAAGTACAATTAAAAAAAAAAGAAAAAAGAAGATAGATTGAGAGAAAAAAAGTGTTGTAGAAGAATATGGAGAGTATAATCCTTTTTTGTGTTATAGAAAGTATGTCTTTATATATGCTCCTATGTCTTAGTCATTTAGTGTTACCATAACAGTTGTACCACAAGTGAGCGGCTTTAAAGAACAGAAATTTATTCTCTTACACTTCTAGAGGCTGAAAGTCTGAATCAAGATCTCGGCCGTGTTGATTTCTTCCTTTTCAGTAGCCCTGATCTTCCTTGGTTCCTTGGAGTCCCTTGGCCTGTAGACGATACTGACAAAGCATTTATCTTCCCCCATGTGCGTATCTGTATGTCTATTCTGGTCTTTTTTATAATTCAGAAGTGATTAGGTTTAGAATCCACCCTATACTGGTAAGACCCGATTTCCAAACAGGATCACATGTACAGCTATAAAGGCCAGGAATTCAACACATTTTTGGGTGACACTATTGGATTCATCATACCACAGATGTTTCGAAAATGTCTGAAGGAATAACAAGAATCTTAGGAGTGGTCGGCTTTGGGAATGGGGAAGCAGGGAGGGGAACCGTTAGGTTTTGCTTAATATTTTTCTGGATTGTTTTTGAGTTTTTTATTTTATAAAGAATATGTATTTTTTTTAAGGCTTAGATTTTAAAAAATCATTTAATTTTACTACAATTTTCTCCCTAAGATGATTTCTGTGTTTCTAAGTTTCACTGATACCAATGTTCCCTGTCCAGTTTCCCCAGATGTTCTTGATGAGTGGGTATGTGCATACGTGCATATGCCTAGCTAAGAGAACCAAGAGAGCACATCCTTCCTCCATCCCCTCTATTCCCTTCACCTCCTTCTTCCAGGAGGACTTTGGTGAGCATCCAGGAGGATGGATGGAAAAAGAGATAGGCAGACTTTTGTCAGCCCTGCAGCTAGGAATTTCTCGGAGGGAAGGGGAGAGCTCAACCTATATGTTGAAAGATAATTCAGTTGGAGCAAAGTATGTACAAAGGTTGTAATGGCAGCATGTTGTCGTTGCGTACGGTCGAGTCAATTCTGACTTAGAGTGACTCTATAGGACAGAGTAGAACTGTCCTACAGGGTTTCCTAAACTAATCTTTTCATGGGGGCCGATCACCAGTTCTTTCTCCTTTGGAGCAGCTAGTCAGTTTGAACTGCCAACCTTTTGTTTAGTAGCCAAGTACTTAACCCTTGTGCCACCAGGGCTCCTAACACCCGCGTACAACCTCTTAAATGTAGATGGACCAATTAGAAATGGAGAAATAATTTGACCTGAGTTGAACTGAAGTGTAACTTTCTCTGATCTATGAAGAAGAGATTTGTCAAACACTGTGACTATTACAGTCAAAAGCTTGTTTAATATGTTCTACCGAACTCTTAATAAATATTTAGTGTGAGTTGAACTGAAGTTTGACTTTATCTGATCTATGAAGAAGAGATTTGTCAAACACTATGACTATTCCACCCAAAAGCTTGTTTAATATGTTCAACAAAACTCCTAATAAATATTTAGTGAGCTAATTGTTGGTATGCAAATATACTAGTAATTGCAAATCAGGCTTATCTTTTAATTAAAACTGGCCCAGAATTGTGTGTGTCGACACGATAAAGTATTGTGCACCATGATAAATGATTTTTAAGAAGAGTTATTGAACAATAGCAGAAAATATAATTATGAGATAATGTTTAAAACCCCATGGCATTCTCTAACTTGTTCATAGATCCAGTTGAGGGATAATGAGCTGGTTAGAATTTTGTCAGTTCATTCTGATGTACAAAGCATCAGCCCAACAGTGATACATGTGAGAGAAACTCAAAGGTTTTATATGCATTCAAACCTATTCTTTTTTTAAGGAACTAAATACAACAATTAATAGAAAATGCTACCCCTAATATCTCTAATTAGGAATATCCCTAAATAGGAATATCCCCCATTTTTGTAAAATCCCATCCTAATCTTGATGTGGACTGACCACATATTGCCATGAGTCATCTATTTATTTTCTGTCAGAAGCATTTCATCTTTGAATGTTAATCATTTGCCTTTCTGGAGCCTAATTTTCAAACGCAGTGTTCTTGGAGATATGACGTTAAGGTAAACATGAAATTTGCCCTTAAAAAGTGCATAATCCAGTATTAGAGAGGGAATGACTTTAAGGAGAAATAGAGGTTTGGTAGCTTTTTAAAATGGGATTACTTAGATTTTCCTTATTTTATAGTTTGCAAATAGTTTAAATGCATTGATTAATTCATCTGTGGATTGCTTTGAATATTGTAAATGACCCAGGAACCAAAACATTTAATTAGAATGATTTTCCCATAATTATGATGTTGTGATGCTTTTTCCACCAGCTTTGCTCCATTCTCTGCAAAGCGCTCTTGATATTTAGTGGTCAGTGTGCTCATGGGTGAATTACCTTATCTGGGTGAGCTTCAGTTTCCTATCTATAAAATATTTAGACAAATACCTAATGGAAATGTTATGAGATGAAACCACACATAAGACACATAGCACAGAGCCTGCCATGTAATAAATGCCTAACAAATAAATGTGAGTTCTCTTGCATTGTCAGCCTGTAAATTACACAGGGTAGGGGATTGAGTATGCTATGAGAAGCTTTGCCCAAAGTCTATCCTAACTAGTGTCTGAGTAGTAGAAGCCAGGTCTATGTCAAGGACTGGGTTTATTCCCCTCCTGGTTCAAACAGCCCTGCAAGAAACAAAGAGAATCTCTCTATTTCCCAAACAAGCTTTATTGTTTCTTTTATTGTTTTTGCCACCCTATGTGAAAGTATAGATATTTATGGAATATTTACAGGTTAATATCTTTGCTTTAAATCAAGTAACAAGACTGTGTTTTTCAGTGGTGGGAATGGGGGAAGAAAACGATGGAAATGAAGCAACTATGGTGGTGTAGTGGTTAAGTGCTATGGCTGCTAACCAAAGGGTTGACAGTTTGAATCCACCAGCTGCTCCTCGGAAATCTTATGGGGCAGCTCTACTCTGTCCTGTAGGGTCACTATGAGTTGGAATCGACTTGTTGGCAATGGGTTTGGTTTGTTTTTGTCTGTTTGTTTGTTTTATGGTTATACTAAGTTTTGCACCCAGGATTTCTCTGAAATGATTTCTTTCATAATTTCCCTTTTCTTGCATCAGTCACACACTGGGTTTTTATTACTTCAGAGTCTGTTGATTCCTCCTGCAGCTTTCCTACGCCAAAGAGCTCCCTATAGTTCACTCTAGAGCCCTGTCTTTGAAAGGATACTTGGTTTCTCTGAACATAACCGAGCTAATCAATGCATGTGCTTTCCTACCTGCTTGTTATAGAAGATCAGCAATGTGCAGATCATCCTGTGTCTACATAGCAGAGGTTCTAATTTGTGTGTGTGTATTAACAACCTATTTCTTACTGTTCCCCACCCTTCTTTTTTTAAAAGAATGAAGCAAAACTTCATCAGTTAGAAATAGGACTTCAATGCAAATTCTGGAGTAAACCAACACGCGAAATTAAATTTGGACGAGCACATGAAAGACTGTTGTCAGACCCTTGCTTGAGAGCAAGTTTTAATGGGCCAGAGACTGAAGTAAGCATAGGAGAAGGAGTTGGGTCAACAAGATGGTAAAAAGGGAAAGATTGAGACTGTTGATGTGAAATTTTTTGTCTTTTTCATAACTTTGCCCAGGGCTAGTTCTAGGTCAAAACTTCACAGGAAGAAAATGATCTATCTGCTACATGCAGACAAGAATCTGCCCACATGGCATCATTGCAGAGAACAGTTATGGAAGGAATCAAGGACTGGCAGATACTGAGAGAGGCCCAGGCTGCTTCCATTTTTCGGGGATCTGATATATATTTAAAATATAAAGAAATGCCAAAACGAGGTAAAAAACTGAAGTATGTTTTAAATGCTTACCTTTAACAAGTTAACATTTCTTTCATTTAGAGAGAAAGGCCAAGGTTTAGATTTAAAATGCTTAATAAATATAAGGTGTGGGCCAAGTGGCCCCTTCGGCACCCCCATTACACACCCCCAGATCGACTGACTCTGTTAGTTATTCATTGATCCATTCCCACGTGGTAGGTTTGGAACCGATTATTTTGGGTCATAGCAATACCTCATTGCAGGAGATGTTCCTCACTTCTCTGACACCCACACACTGGTGACATCTAGGAGAGTGTCCCCAGTAACCACATCTGGAGGTTTATATTAAAAAGCTGACTAATATGAAATATCTAGAATAGGCAAATATATAGAGGCCAAAGTTTACTAGTGGTTACCTTGGGAGAGACGGAATCATTGCTTGGGGGGCACTGAGTTTCGGTTAATGGTAGGATGATTTGGCAATGGGTGGAGGTGGTGGTTGTACAACAGGACGAATATAACTGTGATGCTACTGAATTGTATATGTGAAACATGTAGAATTGGCAAATGTTTTGTTACACATATTTTTACCACCATAAAACAAAAAAATGATTATCTATCTAGCTGGAAACCTGCCCTCATTTTGGCTGAGCTGAAATGGTGGGAATTGATATTTCCTGAGGGGTCTAAGATGCGGTAAAGCTGCAGTATCATTTGTCACTATTTGTCCCACAGGACCCTGAATGAATTGCGGTTGAATTATCTGTCTTGTGTATGGTGATGGGCATATGAGTGAGATTCAAAAGCTCTTCACTGTGTTTTCTTCTTCTGTTCCTTAGCCTATAGTCCCCATAGCCTCTTGTCATTATTTTTTTTTTTTTTTAGAGTTCAAATGCCCCTTTAAGTTAAGCTGTGATAGACGTAATTGTTAAACAACAGAGGACGTTGAGAAAATTATACTATCTATATCATTCACGTGAGGATGGCGCAGGACCGGGCAGTGTTTCGTTCTGTTGTACATAGGGTCGCTATGAGTCGGAACCGATTTGACCTCACCTAACAACAACTAACAAATATCATTCATGTAATTAGTGCAGTCCATGAGCAGTGTTGTTAGCTGTAACAATCTGATAGAAATTCAGCGGGAGAAGATTTTCCTATCTGTGTGTACTTGGATGTGAAAAGTGATCAAAATAAAACATCTTACCATCTTAAATTGTAGAATTAGCACAAAATTCATAAAGCAAATACTCAAAAAGAATGGATTGGTATAAAAGCAGGAGAATATTATACAATGGAAGTGAGCTTGGCTAGGATTGTTGTTGGGGTGGCTTTCAGGAGAAGAAGGCAATAATTGTAATAAGACAAGAAATTAAAGAGCAGAAGAGGAAAGACATTTTCAAACGACTGGGTGTCTGGAGGGAGAAACGCCACCAGCATCACCACACTGAGAACTTCCAAGAGAAAGATTTGATTCAACTGAGATACTTTTCTTCTCTGTTCTTCCATTTTCATTATCCTTAGAGAGCCTGGCAGGAGATGAACAGGTAGTGCTGAGAACGGGAACCCACAGTAAATGCCACAGCCTTGACCTCACAGGGGTAGCTGACTGTGCTGATCTAACCGAGTACACATTAATAAGTCTGGGTGTTATTTGATTTTAAATCTTACCTAAATGATGAATGGATGGATAACTTTGGTAAAGTATATTCTCCTATATACCACAAACCCTGACTATTTACTGCCTTGCTAGATATATCCTATCTATGTAGTACCGGATTACTTACTGTATTTTTTTTTTTTTAAACTCCACTTGGGAAATGGCATTAAATAGATCATTCCACTCCCTGATGTAGTTAGAAATTTTTTCAATAGTGAACACTTAGGGTCACGTAAGTAAGCCATTACATTGTTATGTGTTTTAGGAAATTTAATTTGATCAAATAAGAATTTTAAAAAAATATACCTTTTGGGACAAATAGGCAATTTTATGTTTTTGATAGATATGTATGAAGTTGGGACCATTTTCTTCTTTGGTGCCTACCTGTCATGTTGGCCCAGGCTTTCAGAAATCATCCCGTTCTGTGTCAAGGAAAAGAAGAAGAAGAAGAAATGATCAGATTTTATTTGGCCACGTAGAATTATTTAAGGACTCAGAGGAACGCAGTCCCTTTCATAGCCTTGGAACTCTAGATAGCTGCTCTTCTTCCTGAGGCTGTCATTTGAAGAGGGAAGTTCAATAGTGCAAGATGTGGTTGCATCTCTAGTGATGTGTGGCCTGGTGGATTAACAATATTTGTTGCACACACACACTCATCCCAATTCTTGCCCTCCCTTCGAGTCTCTACTATAATGTCAGCTTAAGAAGCATTTCTGAAATCCTGGTATCAAATATGTATTTAGGAGTAGAGGGGAAAAAAATAAGTGAGCAGTTATTCAAAACACAGTTAAAGTGCCTATTGTATGCCTGTATGAGTCTGGCAAAGTATGGTCTATATAAAAGATCAAGACAACTGTCTGAGTACGTGCAAAAGAGTTTGGGGCATGAATCATGTAGAGGCTGCTGTTTCCATCATTCCACATACGTAAGAATAGCCTGTGGAGCTTGTTAAACATGCAGATTCCCAGGTCCTTGCTGATTCTGATCTAGCATTTATGGACTGAGTCCAGACATTTGTGCTTTAACAGACACATCAAGTGGTTATGATGCAGATAGTCCAGGAAACACTCAGGAGATAATAATAAACCTTGTTTTATGCTGGCTGTGGCATAATTTTGTATTACCCATATTACTTGGGTCAGGCATTTGAGCAAAAGTTGCATCTAAGGATTATTCGCATGTGAGTGAGCATGTATGATGGATACAGAAAAGTGAAGTGGAAACTGACCTGTGTGTTGCTAAAAGACAATGGTGAATTTGACATTACTGTTGTAAGTTTTGAAGAGAAAACTCATTCATAGAAATACAATAATTGTAGTATTTATCTCATCATCAGCAACAACAAAACCCAAACCCATTGCCATCGAGTTGATTACGACTGATAGGACCTACCCTATAGGACAGAGTAGAACTGCCCCATGGGGTTTCTAAGAAGTGACTGGTGGATTTGAACTGCTGACTTTTGGTTAGCAGCTGAGCTTTTAACCACTGCACCACCTCATAGGGGGGATGAAATCAGTTGCCATCGAATCTACTCTGACTCATAGCAACCCTCTGTGTGCAGAGTACAGCTGTATCCATAGAGTTTTCAATGACTGATTTTTCAGGGGGCAGGGCCAAGATGGCGGAGTAGTCACATGCTTCCGGTGGACCCTCTTACAACAAAGACCAAAAAAAAACAAGTGATTCAATTATATATGACAATCTGGGAGCCCTGAATATCAAAGGCAAAGTTGAGGAACCGGACTGAATGGCAGGGGGAGGGAGAGATGCTTCGGAAGCAGTGAGGAGGTGCCAGACCTGACCCGGTGAGAGCCTGAGCCCTTCAGCACTGATCAGCTTAGGAGTGAGCAGTGAGGCAGGCAAACATCAGTGCTCAGGAGGCATATTCTGCACAGGGAGAGACCCAGCTGCTGAGAGTCTACTCGGCCACAAAGAACCAGTGAGAAGCAGCCCTCGATCACCGAAAGACAAGTATTTGTGTTCGGCCTACTGTGCGGATCAAAAAACCCCCCCTCAGGGAAAAACCTCTATCCCATTTACCTCCCCACTCCCTGCTCTGCACTGGGTCCCGGATCAGCTTCAGCAATTGCCAAGTCCCCTGGGCAGGAAGTTGGATCCGTCACACACCCTGAGCCATTCTCCCTGCCTTGGAGAATGAACAAATTAACAAACAGGAAGAAATAAAGTGCCAGCTCCCCTAAGCCAGGAACTCAGTGTAGGCACAGCTCCTTTGCCTAGACACAGGCATAAGGGATCCATGGACTTTGAGTGCCTTTCCCCCTGCATAGACTTGTGTGGGCCCGTTTCAACAGCATAGACCCTCATTACTGCAGTACAACAGGGTATATACCTGAAGACTAACTTCAACCGTTTCAGCAGTGAAGTGCAGGTTCTTGACATTTGACTCTGCTCTGCCCATTAAGCAGGGTCTTCATCTAGCCACATAAGGGGCCTGAGGACTGGTGGCTTCACCCACACCACCTAGCCACCTGCAATAGTGGCCCGAGAATAAGAGGTGCCCCACAGTCCTTACAGCTAACAGCACTGGGTGCTCACAGTCCAGCTGCAAAACCCACCCACCTGCACGATCTAGGGAACAGGGACACGCCTTCCTCCTAGACACTCAGGGGCGGCCGTCAGCCCTCTGCCTTGCTCAGAGTGTATCCCCCTGCTGCAGCCAGATGCCTGTGCCTACACCAATCATCCATGCCTGTCTAGGACTGTAGGTGAGAGCCTGCACCACACACTTGGTGGCTATCTACCTGGGCACCTGAGCCCGTACAGGAGGAGTGGGCAGACTCCTGAACTCACATACCTAGTAAAAGATCTAACCACCTGGTAACAGGACATTAGAGCTTCAAAGCTGCCAATAATCAAACTAGTTGACATGAGCAGCCTATTTGGGCATAGCAAAACAAAACAAGAAGCTAGGACATAGTAAGCAAACATTAAATAAATATAATAACTTACTGATGGCTCAGAGACAACAGTCAATATCAAATCACATAAAGAGGCAGTCCATGATGGCTTCAGCAAGCTCCCAAAATAAAGAATGAAGAAATTTTCCAGAGGAGGAAAATTTCTTGGAATTACCAGAGGCAGAATACAAAAGATTAATATACAGAACTCTTCAAGAAATTAGGAATGAAATTAAGCAAAATGCAGAACAGGCAATAGAGGAAATTAAAAAGATTAGAGAAGAGCATAATGACAAATTTAACAGGCTGCAAGAATCCATAGAGAGACGGCAAGCAGAACTCCAGAAGATTAACAATAAAATGTCAGAATTAGACAACTCGATAGAAAGTCATAAGAGCAGAATTGAGGCAATGGAGGTCAGAATTAGTGAGATTGAAGACAAAGCACTTGACACCAAAATTATATGAGGAAAAATCAGATAAAAGGATTAAAAAAAATGAAACCCTAAGAATAATGTGGGACTCTATCAAGAGGACTAAGCTACGAGTGATCGGAGTACCAGAACACGGGGGATAACAAAAAATAGAGAATTGTTGAAGATTTGTTGGCAGAAAACTTCCCTGATATCGTGAAAGATGACAAGATATCTCTCCAGGGTGCTCATCAAACTCCACATAGGATAGATCCCAAAAGAAAGTCACCAAGACATATTATGATCAAACTTGCCAAGACCAAAGAAAGAGACAATTTTAAAAGCGGCTAGGGATAAACAAAAAGTCATCTACAAAGGAGAGTCAATAAGAATAAGCTTGGACTGCTCAGCAGAAACCATGCAGGCAAGAAGGCAATGTGATGACATATATAAAGCCTTGAAGGAAAGAAATTGCCAGCCAAGAATTATATATCCAGCAAAACTGTCTCTCAAAGATGATGGCAAAATTAGGGCATTTCCAGATAAACAGAAGTTAAGGGAATTTGCAAAAAACAAACTAAAATGACAAGAAATTCTAAAGGGAGTCCTCTGGTTAGAAAATCAATACCATCAGATAACAACTCAAGACTAGAACACAGGACAGAGCAACTAGATATCAACCCAGATAGAGAAGTCACAAAAATAAACCAAAGCTAAAACACTGAAAATAGGGAAACAGATGTCAATGTGTAAAAGATGACAACACTAAATGACTGATTTTTTGGAAGTAGATCACCAGGCCTTTCTTCCAAGGTGCTTCTGGGTGGACTTGAACCTCCAACTTTTCAGTTACCAGTGAGAGCATTAAACATTTGTACCACCTAGGAACTCCCATAGAGAGGGTCCAAACAAAAACCAAACCCATTGCTGTCAAGTTGATTCCGACTCATAAACCAAAAACCGAACCTGTTGTCGATTACAGTTCATAGCGACCCTGTAGGACAGAGTAGAACTTCACCATAGAGATTCCAAGGAGCACCCGGTGGATTAGAACTGCTGACCTTTTGGTTAGCAATCATAGAACTTAACCACTATGCCACCAGGATTTCCAAACTCATAGCAACCGTATATAGCAGGATAGAACTGCCCCACAGGGTTTCTCAGGCTATAAATCTTTATGGAAACCAATTGTTACATTTCTCTCTTGTGGAGCATGAGTGGTGGGTTTGAACTGCCTACCTTTCAGTTGGCAGCTGAGCGCTTAACCACCGCACCACTAGGACTCCTATAGGGAGGATAAAAAAAAACCTCGTTGCTGTCGAGTGGATTCTGACTCATAGCAAGCCTACAGGACAGTAGAACTGCCCCATAGGGTTTCCAAGGAGTGGTGGATTCAAACTGCCAAACTTTTGGTTAGCAGCTGTAAATACTTGACACAGTGTTTCACACAGCGTCTGCAAATAAGATGTTCAATAAACACTATTCTTCTTAGTATCATTCTGTTATTATTTAAGCCGTATATTTCCTGCTTGCTGTTTAATAGAGCCAGTTAACCTAAAGCGCAGGCTTTATTGTCTTGTTCGTCATTGTGGTTTGAAGAACTTAGCTTTCTTCTAATCCAAAGAAAACAGCAGCAAGATTGTTCCCACTCTACTGTTCTTTTAAAAAACAAATATTTTGATTTAAATAGACATTGGAGAAAAAGAGATACGATTCAAAGTTATAGTGGTCTGTGGTAATTAAGAGAACCTTATTCTGAATGGTGAGTGACTGAAATGATTCTTTTGTTCTTAGGAAGATCACAGATCTTCTTTGCTCTATAAAGTGGTAGCATTAAAAAGGCATAGCTAAATTAATTTTAATGGAAATGAATTCAGCTTCTGAAGTAACTGGGTTCACAAATAAGGACAGTCCTGTCAACCCCCTTTGACTGAATCAGCGTGACGAATGTAAACACTCGAGAGCCTTCATCAACCATGCACTGTTATTCTCACAACTTAATTCCCACAGGGTCCAATGGTGAGATCTCTAAACAGTGTTTTCATTCTGTTATTAGAAAATCCAATATGCTAGCATTTAGGGGGAAGGTGGGGCTTCTTTTCAACAACCATTAGCCTTTTATTTACTGTAACTGTCTAATCTTCCGGTTTTGACGTTTTAACTGAGGTTAAAAAAAAGACTCATATCTTGATTTATGCAAGTAGGAGAGAAATCCCTTATGATACATGCTTGCTTCTATTTGGTAAAAACAATCAGAATTTTTTAGGCAACAGGGAGAGCCTGCAGCCTAGGACATCTCAAACATTCTTACAGTAGCTCACTGCTGGTTGCAGTGGGAACTGTGTATCTACTCCGCCTCCTTCTCTTATATCCAGTAGAATAACTTTTCAGAGATTCATCTGACCTCAGAATGTCTGTTAGAGATTCCCATGTGACATTATTATAAGTCACATTTCTTATTAGATATAGTACTTACGAAATGCAGGCTTTTTTCTAGAAATAGGGTCAGGCCAGGACCCACACCTTAGGGAGTTATGTCTAGGTTAAATTCCTTTTCAGATGAACTGAACTTGAAATAAATGTGGAATGATGTCTCTTTCTATGAAAGATGGATGATAAGGCTCTCCGCTTTTGTTGCGTAGTGTAGAATTTATTATATTCTATTGAGCAGTAGATCATTTCCAACGTGGTATTTCAATAAAGCAATTTCCTCCAATGATGAACACCAATGCCCCAGCCACATTAATGCTATATGGTGGGTCCTGCTGCTTTTGTTGGTGAACCACTAAAATTTATATATTATTTTCCTAGGGCTGCCATATCAAATTACCACAAACTGGGTGGCTTAAACCAATAGAAATGTATTTTCTCAGTTCTAGAGGCTAGAAGTCCAAAATTAAGGTGTCAGCCAGAGCTATGCTTTCTCTGAAGGCTCTAGGGGAGAATCTGGTCATGCCCTTCTCTTAGCTTCTGGTATTGCCAGCAATCCTTGGCGTTCCTTGGCTTGTAGAGTCATTCCAGTTTCTGCATCTGTGCTCCCGTGGTGTTCTCCTGGAGTCCCTTTGTCTGTGTCTCTTATTTTCTTCTCATAAGTGCACCAGTCATATTGGATTTGGGACCCACTCTATTCCAATATGACCTCATCTTAGCCTGATCACATCTACGAAGACCCTATTTATAAATAAGGTCAGAAACACCAGCGGTTAGGACTTAAACATATCTTTCTGGGGGATACAATTCAACCTACAACAATTTGCTATTTTGAGAGACAGATTTGATTAGACAAGTCCTATTATGATTTAAAATTTTTTATTTAGACAGAATGTTATGGAAAAATAATTTACCAAACGGGAATGTATTTTGGTTGTTTTTAATTGAAATGATGATTAAAGTGCTTTTCGAACCACTTGCCATGGAGTCAACTCTAACTCATGGAGACCCCATCTGTGTCAGAGTAGAATTATACTCCACAGGGTTTTCAATGACTGATTTGTGGGAAATAGATTGCCAAGGTCTTTCTTCTGAGACACCTCTGGGTGGATTCAAACTGCCAACCTTTCTGTTAGTAGCCTAGTGCTTAACCATTTATGCCACCCAGGACTCCTAATGCTTCTAGACCATTAAAAATCACAGAAGTCTTCAGCTAAGTCAGCATTCTGTCCCTTCAGAAAAGGCAAGGAATCTGATTTCCTCACTGCCTGACCTTGGGGCAATTTGTTTTATAGTTTGAGTTTTTACTGAGGAGATTTCAATTTTAAAAGAACTGATTTGTTCCGCATTATCTGATCTGCTCAAATTCACCAGGTAAATAGTGTATCCTCCATTTTATTTCACATAGCACCCGCTTACAGTTCATTCCTAGTAAAGCAAGGCAATGTCAGGTGCAAACCAGAACAGGAGTATGAGGAGAGTATCTCTGACTGAAACCTTTGATATGGTGTAACGTTGGACAAGTCGGTAACTGCCAGATGACTGTTAACTCTCCGTCAGTATCATGAGGGGCGATGCCTCTTGCTTCTTCCTGTCTCTTTTAACAATTGTCTAGTTTTATCATTTCTTTCAGGTCCAATCTGACTAGTCTAGCCTAGTCTGTCATGTCGAAACTAACGGTGTTTGTTTCGTTGGTCCACAGCATTTTGTACCAAATTGTTCTGTTTTAGGAGTGTTCATTTTTTCTTCCAAACTGGGTTGTTGATTCCTTGAAGGCAGAGGAAATGCTGGGATGTAAGAACCTA
This sequence comes from Trichechus manatus latirostris, assembly GCF_000243295.1. Lineage (NCBI taxonomy): Eukaryota > Metazoa > Chordata > Mammalia > Sirenia > Trichechidae > Trichechus > Trichechus manatus. The sequence goes on along the minus strand of NW_004443974.1, from coordinate 19,824,894 downwards.
AGGAAAAACCAGGTTCAACATCCTTTGAAAATTCACTTTTAATCTAGTTCATCATTCAAATACACGAAATTTCCATTTAATGTAAGTTTAAACTGCCCTCTAAAGTGTTAAAAATGTTTTTTCTTTAAAAAGAAGTTAGTTTTTAGAATCTCGGTTTCGTGGTGGCAGTGGTGTCACTGAGGGAATGGAATAGATTATTTACTTTGACTTTCTCGGAGAAACTTCTCTGGAGTAATAGAAGCATCCCTGCCTGTCAGGATTTCAGAATGGAGGGGGAAGGCATTTTTAACAGCAGATTGGAAATGCTGTAAAATTTGCACCTTGTAGTTGGAAAATATTCTTCGAGATGCACTTAATCTTATAAAATTGTTATTTTCTCTTCAGACATGTTATTCACCTTCTCAAAATTTGCCTGCTCTGTAGTGATTATTTCTTTAATATCTTCTGAATATAGTGCCAAAGAAATGATATCCTAAAAGAAATATAGTATATGTTTCCACAATAGAAAATATAGTCTGTTTTAGAAATAATTATTTACAAAAGTCATGTCAGTCATAAATATATTGAACCTTAGAATCTCTGATGTGGACTTATCTAAAGTCTTATTTGACAGGGGCTTTACTGGCTAATAATAAACAACAATTAATCTGAATAAAAAATTAAGTTATCTGAGAGCTTCCAAAAATGAGATAAACTGTAGTTTGTTTTTATTCCTTTTATTTTAAATTTCTTGGGTGTGCAATATACACTATTCAGAAACTTGTGTTAACCTGTTACAAGAAATGTTATTTTATTGTGTTTATATTACCTAAGGAGCTCTGGTGGCACAGTGGTTAAGAGCTATGACTGCTAACCAAAAGGTCAGCAGTTTGAACCCACCAGCCAGTCCTTGGAAACCCTGTGGGGTAGTTCTACTCTGTCCTGTACGGTCGCTATGAGTCAGAATCGACTCGATGGCAATTGGTACTGGTAATATATTACCTAAAACAAGACATAATTAAGCTTATGTAACCACTTCCTGTGAATTTGGAGTCCCTGGGTAGCGCAAATGTTTAACATGCTTAGCTGCTAACTGAAAGGTAGAAGTTTGAGTCACCAAGGGGCTCCTCAGAAGAAAGGTCTGGCAATCTACTTCTAAAAAATCAGCCTACCTTATGAAGTACAGTTCGACTCTGACACGTATGGGGTTGCCATGAGTGAGAATTGACTCCACGGCAACTGGTTGGTTGGTTGGTTCTGTGAATATGCTACATTCGGTTGGATTTTAAATTGTGAAAATACACACACTACATGCGTAAGAATTCCACCTTGAGGTGTGATCTGATCACTATAAATACAGTAAAATACTGTAAGTCATACATTACCCATTGGTAGGCATTTGCTGTTGTGAAGGCTTCTTAAACTCTTTCTACAGGGTGGCTGTGTGATTAAAAATCTTATCTAGAACAATAGAAAACCCAAGGACTACCAAGCTGAATAATATTTACGCTGGTAATGAGTTTAAGAACCCATCTTAGTTTAATATAAAACATCATCTGTTAGCAACGGCAGGTTCATTAGAAATATTTTTGGCTTTAAACTGTGCTTTCTGCTGTGATACAAAAAGACGGTCTCCCTGCAGCTTAAGGAAACTCAAGTGAGAAGAAAATGAAAAACTCCTAAAAGTCAAAGTAAGATAACTCTCTGTGGTTCTCCCACGTGACTAAAAACTCAACCTTTGTGTGCTAGTTCTAAAGCCAGGGAAGCAAGATCTGAAAATCTAAGAGCCCAGTGACATTTGGGGCCTGGGTTGAGAATATTTTAGAATGTTTAGAATATTAGTTAGATCTTCTTTCAGTTGAGAATTTGAATGTGTGAAAAGCTAGACTCTCCTAATTTATGAATGGTGTGGAATCCTGCCTATGTCTTTGAAAACTTGGATGTCTCATGTGTTGAAGTATTTCCCATTGCATGACAAAATCACTCATTGCTATCCACACATTCCAACATTTCCTTCCCTGCTTTAGATTATTAAAACCTCGTTTATCCACATCCTTTACCATTGATGATTTTGATCTCTATGTTGAAAACTGATCCGACCTCTCCATGACATGGCTGCATCCTTTCCTCCATGGCACAGCCGTCCCCCCAGCATCCCAGACACTGGATCTAATCAATGGATATTGTTTTGCTTTAGAAAAGTCTCACCTGTGTTCTTTCCTGTCCTCTTGCACTGTCCTCACTGCCTGCCCCCACTGAAATGGGTAATCACTCTAGCCTACCTGCCAGATCTACCTCATTGACTACCTTCCAGCTCATGGCAATCTCTTCTCTTTGCCGCCAGTCTTAATTACATTACAGATGTATCTTTTCCTACACAGTTTCTTTGACCCTCAAACTGCCTCACATTGCCTCATACGCACTGATAACACTTGGAGTTGTCTCAGAGCTCACGTTCGCTTCTTTTCTGCTCTTCAACTGCGAGACTTGATGGGAGGGAGTTATAGAATTATATAGGCTAAGCTTGTTAAGTGCTTGACTAGTAACAGAAAGGTTGGAGCTTTGAATTCACCCAGAGGTACCTCGGAAGAAAGTCCTGATGATTTACTTCTGAAAGGTCACAGTCATTGAAAACTCTATGGAGCGTAGTTCTACTCTGACATACATGGGGTTGCCGTAAGCTGGAATGGACTTGATGGCAACTGATTTTTTTTTTTTAATTTATTACAGGTTCACACAAATTTAGTTTAGTCATTAATATAGCTCCACAGTCCATTTATTTCTCTTCTGTGCAAAAACTTAGTCTCTAAGAGGCTATTTGTGACTTTTTTTTTTTTTTTTTTGGTCTTCTCTAACTCCCCGTCCCACCTTTCCCTCACTTCCAAATTTATGGCAAAGATCATTGCAGTCTGGCAGGAGCTGCTCTGCATCTTTGGTCCTGTTCGCCTCCATCTCTGTTCTCTGTGTCCTCCGCCATTTTCTCTCTTCCCTGCACTTTATGCCTCTGTGTAGTTCTGCCGGCCATTTCCTTACGACTGTCTGAAGGCCTTCAGTCTCTCATTCATTTCCTGTAGTCCAGTTCCTCCTCTTCTACTTTTAAATAGGGTTAGCTCTCATTATCTGAACAAAAACAACCAAGCAACTTTTGCTTGAACTTTTTGTTTGCCCTTTCTTAGTACTCCTAGACTTGTCCCTGTCCCTTCTGCTTAACTACTAGAATGCGTGGTCCTCACCTGCTTGCTGCATCGTCTTCATCAACAGCATCACCTTTGTCCTTGGATTCTGGCTTCTAACCCTGCTGAATCCATACACGTACCGAATGCCCAACAGTACTGTTCTGATTCCCTCCAGTTACCTGGTGGCTTCCCTTTGACTCTTCAGACTCTAAATAGGAGTGTTTTTATAAGCGTTTGTCTTCGACAGTGTTCATTTCTGGTCCATTTCTTGTCAGTCCCCAGTTTCAACTATCAAATATATTTTCATGATGTCCCGAAACAAGCCTCTACACAGATCTGTCTCCAAAACTCTGATTCCATTTTCTAAGGCCTAGGGGACATTTCAACTTAATTTTTCTATGATTTATCCTAATTTAGCTTATCTAAAATTTAATGATTTATCTCTCTCCAAAAGCTTCCCTCTTTAATATTCTTTCCCCAAATGATTTTTCATTTTCAAATTCATTTTATTTTTCAAGGGAAGAAATGTAAGCGTGAGTAGAAACTTACTTTTTTGGCTTGATCCTAAAGTAACCATATGCAGAGTCAGTTATCACTTCTATGGACGTTGAAATGGTTTCCTTCCTAGAAAGTGCATTGTATTGTAGATGACTATTGAGATCTGGTTTATGTTTGAGTGCAGAGAATATAGAGTGACTTTATATTTACCAACTTATAATGAAAAGCAATGCCCAGATCATGTCAATTATTTACTAATCAAATACATTGTCCTTTTACAAGCAAAACCTCACAAGTAATAAACAGTTATTTCCAGAAATTAAATTGATCTTCCTAGGTAATAAATCTAAAAACAAATTAAAGTTGGCTCAAGCTGTCCTGCAGCCATTTCAATATTATTCTTACCTTAGCTGCATGTAGAAAAAGACATTTGGGAAGTTTCTGATGTGCTAGTCTCTAAAGCTTCTTTTCTGGCAAATACTGATCTGCTTCTTCCCCTGCCCCACATGAAATTTTCCATAAAGAATGCATACATGTCCGTCAATACACAGGCTTCGATCTTCTCTCAAATGTCCCAGTACATAAATCAACTATATTTTAAGGAAAAGTGATTTTGCAAAGCACAACTCATTTCTTTCATCACCAGCAAATATAAGACTTCTAATGTAAATATACTGCCTTTACATATATGTTCACGGTTTACCCCTTGCATTTGCGGTGGTGGTTTGTTTGTTTCTCTCATTGACCTTATTATTCTGTAACTAGGAAAAATTAATTTTAATACTCCACTAAGGAAAATGGGTATTTGGAACTGGAAAGTCCTTTGTAAGCTGAGTAACTAGGTATGTGTAGGGAAATTGAAGAGTGAGGCAAAGTTAAATTGCTATGCATAAAACAGGGGTAGAAGTATGCAAGGAAGATCAGGGCATATGAGAAGAGCTGAAATTAGGGAACTCCAGTAGAAGACTGGGTAAAGGGACTGGAGGAAGAGGAACATGTCAAATGGGGGATTATAAAGTGTGTGCCTTGAGGAGTGAGATGCAGTGCCCTCCTCCAGTGACCCTGTGAAATGTTCGGGAAGATCTGCTGTGCTCACTGATTCTTTTCAGTATTGTTATGATTCTTGCTACTTGCCATCCAGTTGGCTTCTACTCGTGACGACCTTATACATTAACAGAATGAAACGTTGCTCAGTCCTGTGCCGTGTTCATTATTGTTGGTATGTTTGAGTTCACTTTTGTGACTATGGTGTCAATCCATTTCACTGAAGGTTTTCCTCGTATTTGCTGGCTCTCTACTTTGCCAAAAATGATGTCTTTTTCTAGTGATTGAGCTTTCCTGATCACGTGTCCAAAGTAAGTGAGTCAAAGTCTCACCTTCGTCTTCTCAGTGTAAGTAGATTCTTTCTGGGAAATGCAAAGAATGCTACATACTGAGGCATTCACGGTGGCCATTGCATATTGGTGGTATTACAACTCATAGATTGTAAAAGAGTTAGTGGTACAATTGTTTTTTTATTTATACTCATCATCAACATACTATATGGCACAGGTTGGGTGCTCAAGGCACTGCTGAAAATACAAAGGGTTATGATACAAGCAGTTAAAATCTAGTTATGAAGAGAGCAAAAAAAATAAAAGACAGATAGGACATCATTGATAAGTGGGTGGTTCAGTCAAAAAAGGGTTCAGAGGAAGAGGACATTATGGTTTGTAGAGAAAGTCCTACTAGCTTTTCTATCCTTTCGTATCTTCTTGGTTTTTCTAGCTTTTCATGGTGTTTTGTTTGTTTCGGCCCACCTCGCCAGTTTTAAGATGCCTTTACCTTTTAGATACCCCTGTTCTCCATGGGTACTGCCCTTGTTTCACTTTAAAAAGTTCATAATTTTTGTGTTTCTTTCACTCCCTGATTCAGTCCATTTCAGTTCAATGAGAAGAATCTATCTGATAGTCTTTAGGGGGAGTTCCTTTATTCACATTACATTGCGTAAATCTTAGCTGCAGTGAGAGAGCTTTGTTTCTCTCTGAGACCTCACAGTTAAAGAGTATGACTTGCTCTTTGGTGGTAAATGTCCTTTAAGCACGACAGTGGTGAAACCGTTAAGGATTAAACTAAAAAGCACATTTAGTCTATGCTTTTTTTTTTTTTAACAAGTTCTTCTGGCAGCAATGCGATCTCCCATGTTCTTTTCTCTCCCCCTCCCAACCAATCTCTGTCTAGCTAAATTCTACTGATACTTTTGAGACTTAATCCAGGAGAGACTTCCTCCAAAATGCCTTCTATGATGTTACCCTAGTCTCAGCTACTTGAAGCTGCCACATTGCACAGCTCCAGGGGACACCATTCACTTCCTAATCTATGTGAAGGGCAACCCCCTAGATTTGTGCCGTTTACAACCTGAGCAGCAGTGTACAGTATTGTTCTTGTAGGCATTGATGTTTGTGACCCTTGAAAAATATAAAGGGTGTTACTATGAAAATCAATACCAGCACCCCTGGAAGTAACCCATCGCCAGTGGTATAGTATAATCCATGTAGGAAGAATGTCAGGAGTAAAGAACGTGTGACGAATGCTGGCATTGTAAATAATGGTGAAGAAAGACTCTGATTTAAACTGACTACAACTCTAGATCTCCATTCAATACCCACTGCTATCTTTTCCTTTCTACTCAAGTGAAATGTGGGGGCTGGACTTGGAAAAGAGCAGAGTGGTGTAGGATCTGTCCTTATTTACTCCCTGACATTAAAAAGTCCAAAATAGGGAAAACTAGACCGCAAAGGAGGACAGCAAATAACTTGTATATTCAGAGAACCGTTGCAGTCTGTATGCCACTTTGCAATAGAAGTGTCTGCTGGCTTCAAAGCCATGCAAAAAATATCCCGAAAAAGGAGAGAGTGATGGGTGGTAGTTTTTAATTGGGTATGATTTGTCCTTTGAAGTTTTGGGCAAGCCGTTTTCATATGTTCTGTAAGTTGATAGTAATAGTTCTTCATCTAAATGAAGTATGTCATGTTGTCCTTATTTTCAGCTTCAAAGAATAATTCCTTAGTGGTCTATTTGTCATAGTATTATACAGATGTTGGTAAGATAACTGTACTTAATTAAAATTATGGTTTCATTTCCCCTCTTCTCCCACACCCTGGCCCCTACTCATACCCTTCTAATTTCTTCTGCAGAATGTAGCTAGAATGCTGTTCAATTTTTTAAAAAATTACACTGTCATGATTCTCCATAATTGGTTTAGTGGGAAAGTCTGAGTAAACTTCTCTTAGATCATCAGGGAAAACATTAAAAGAAAACTCTAACTCAACTTGTACAAGGGATGAAATCACTAGGGTGTTTTAATTGGAACCTCAGCCATGAGCCTTTGCTTCTCAGAATTCTGGAAGCTTCTAATTAGGTCCTAAATTAATGTCTGCATGGTGTAGAAGACTGTTTTGTTTAGAGTGATATTCATAAAGTATCTCAAATGTAATGTGTCACGGGATGAAAAGGTGTGCTTTTTGTTTGGGGTGTTTGGTTGGTTGGTTGGTTTTATGGACAAAGCAGTTATGCTGGTAAGTTCACTCATGTATTCTTAAGGTCTTTCAGTACTGAATTTAGGGCTACCAGAAGAAAATAATAATGAATTGTTAAAGATAGCAATGTGTTCATATCATGCTTACTGGTCTTGAGGAAAAACACATGACAAAAATGAAGTAAATAAAATCATCCTCATAGGTCAGGCTAAAATGAACACATCTTTTTCAAATTACCTGGATGTTGTTCTGCATGTTTTAAACCAACCACTGACTAGCCCAAATAGTCTTTTAAATCATAATATATAGCATATGTTTCTCTGGATACAAATTTCAGAGATCATGGCTATAATTTTTTTTTTTTTTTTTTTTTTTTTACATTTCTTCTTGTAACTTGTTTTATTTTACTTGTGAATCAACTACATTTTAGAGGCTGTCTCCACTGATATTCTTTTGGAGTAAGAATGGAATACTCAGTGGAATTCTTGAATCCGTTCTACCATTTCCTAGTTGTTTTTTTTTTTTTTCTCAAACAATATGATAATAAGAAATGGTGCTGATAATACCTGGGATATTTCCGTGTCATCTGCCACAACGTCCTTACTCATTTCTTACCAATGGCTACAAGTCTTTTATAAGAAATCTCCATCAGTGAAGCCCACTGATTTTTTTTGTTACTCTTGTAACTAGTCAATTTTCAAATATTTTAGACTTGTTAATATGGCTAAATTTACTTTTATACCTTCAAAACAGTAATACATTTAAGTTTTCTTTTGAATCTCTACATTTATGATCTATTAGTCCTTTTAATTCTTTTCTTCAAAAAACTGTGTTAAAGAATATACAGACATGGAAATGTTGCATTTTTATTTTTCAGTCACATCTTTCAGTCTACTGTGTTTAATTTCCCTCCAGTACATTTTGGTCAGATACAATAACTTTCTGCTCTCTTTTGGTTATTACGATTACTCTAATCCTATTTAAACTCCAGTGTCATATGTGGTTTGAAGTTCTCTTCCTCTCCCCCAGTGTAGGCTATGACTTGGGCTGCTTGGACTTTGATGAGCAGAGGTTGGCTTCTAGGCCCTTTCGAAGGCCTTGGTGTTGTTGAGTGCCATCAACTTGATTCCAATTCATAGTGACCCCATGTGACAGAGTAGAACAGCCCTATAGGGTTTTCTTGTCTGTAATCTTTATGGAAGCAGATCACCAGGTCTTTCTCCCTTGGAACTGCTGGATGGATTTGAATGGCCAACCTTTTGGTTAGCAGCCAAGTGCTTAACGATTGCATCACCATGGCTCCTTCTTTCAAGTCCTAGTCCCTCAAAATAGGCGGAGAGGGGAATAGTGGAAGCACGCCTGTTAAGTAACTAGTCTCCTCTTTTTCCTTCAGATTGATCTTGTGCTCTATTGAGAGAACATTCTCTGTGTTGATGCTTGAATTTTATGAGGAGAAGGTGCTTTGTTCATCCTCCTTTTGGTGCCTTCTGTTGCTGATGACTCCTGTAGAGAGGGACAATCTAATTTTCCTTGGTCCCTCCAGAAGGCCATATTCTCAATTCCTTCTCACGGTGGCATACTCCTCACTTGGCCCTATCTTCCTCTGTCATCTTTCTCCTTCATGTGGGGCCACAGGAATCAAGGGCATCTGGGAACCTGGAAGTGGCTACCTTACCATTTTTCTTTACAAGAAACTATAGTCCTTTTCTTCTAGTAGTCCATGGTATATTCAAATATTCTTTGCCAAAACCGTAATTCAAATGCATCAATTCTTTGGTCTTCCTTATTCATTGTCCAGCTTTCACATGCATATGAGGCAATTGAAAATGCTTTGGTGATCAAAATATACCATGGACTGCCAAAAGAACGAATAAATCTGTCTTGGAAGAAGTACAGGCAGAATGCTCCTTAGAAGCAAGAATGGCAAGACTTCATCTCGCATACTTTGGACATGTTATCAGGAGGGACCAGTCCCTGGAGAAGGACATCATGCTTGGTAAAGTACAGGATCAGAGAAAAAGAGGAAGATCCTCCACAAGATAGATTGACACAGTGGCTGCTATAATGGGCTCAAACATGACAACGATTGTGAGGATAGCGCAGGACCCGGCAGTGTTTTGATCTGTTGTACATAAGGTCACTGTGAGTTGAAACTGACTCTGACTCAATGGCATCTAATAACAACAGCAACAACAAAGCCCTTCTAAGACCTACTGAGAAGCTACTCTGAAGGCCTTCCTGCTTTCAAAAAGCTCTGCCGCAGTAATGGTCACCAGATTTTATATTTATGGTTGTCCCGTTTGCCAGGGGATAGATGTTAAGCTCATCTAAGAACTCTCTCACCATACTCAATTCCACCTAAGGAAGCAACCAGGCAGGCTTCCTTATCAATTGCTATTAGTGAGTCTCCTGGGTCCTCCTTGTAACCTTTGGATTTTGAAACAAACTATTCTTGCCTCTCTCTTACGGTTGGGTCAAGTGGTGAGTAACCTCTCACCACAGATAGTGCAGACCTATGAAGTCTAAGTCTATCCTTCTGGCTTTTTCTTATATTGATTGGGGAAATGGAGAGCAGGGAGACAGGTTGGTAGATGGGGAGCTGGTTCTGCCATCTCTTAATAAATCCCCTGAGAGGAGGAACACACCTGGTGACTTGTCGTTAGTACAATTTTGGAGACTTTGCTGCAATATAACAGGCCTCAATAAACATGCTGTTAGAATTGTGTGTGTGTGTGTGTGTGTGTGATCTCCTATCTCACCTCTCTGGATTTTAAGCTACTCCGAGGCAGAAGTCATGTTTTGCAGCTTTTTGCAGCCCTGCTAACTATTACTGTAACAACAAAAAATGAGAACATAATAACAACGACAGCAAACACTTAACTGGCACTTCCTATAGGTCAGGCAGTGTTCTAAAAGCTTTCTACATATATATAACACATTTAATACTCACAATCCCTGTAAACCAGAATCAACCAAATCAGTTGCTGTGGAGTTGATTCCAACTTATGGTGGTCCCATGTGTGTCAGAGTAGATATTTGCTTCACAGGGTTTTCAATGGCTAACTTCTCGGAAGTAAACCACCAGGCCTATCTTCTGATATGCCTTTGGGTGGAATCAAATGGCCATCCTTCAGTTAGTAACCTAGCACTTAACCATTTATGCTGCTGGGAACTCTAGCACAAACCCTGTAAGGCTGGTATTTGTATTGCTGCAGTGTCGACTTGTGAAAATAGGTGCAGAGTGGTTAAGTAACTTGCCCAAGGCCACACAGTTGATAAGATAGAAAGCTGGGATATGAACCTAGGCAGGCTGCCTCTGGGTCTGGGCTATACTGATTGTCCTTGCCATAAACATATGACCTTCTGTGAGTAAGTAGTGTTGACGAAGCCAATTAGACCCAAGGATCGTTTGCTCAGTCTGTCGTCTGACTTGGTATGTGAAACAGCACATCAAAATTTAATTTAAATGAACTATTTTATTTAAGAGAAAAATCAAATTATTATTATTTATTCATGCAACTTCATGAATTGTTGAATTGAGTGAACATTAAACTTTATGGATTAAATATAAGCAAAAAGATTTGTTATGGAAGAATTGAGAACATTAAGACAAGTCCTTCCAAAGCTAAGGGACAGCAGTTATTTAAAGAGCAACTGCCCCTTCTTGAATGTATTAGATGAGCTTATGAAGGCAAATTTTAAAAATTTGGAACCTAATGACTATCTCTTCTCAGACACTATCCGCAACCTATGTTATTGCCAAGAGGAAAATAAAATTTAGGTAGAGTTTTGTTCAGAGCAATGAAGTTCATTGTTCTCACTCTGCTTCTGCTTAAAATCACTGATGATCTCCTCCTAGCTTTAAACATAAACTCTTCACATCATGTCCCTCTCTCACTCCCTTCTTTCTCCATCTCCTCCTCTGTCCCTCATTCTCCACCTATACTGCCGTTCAGTCTCTGCTCTCCAGGGGAACAACAGTGCAGACTGTGATGTGTGCAGGCCTCTTCTCTGTCTCCTCCATCCATGGGCTCCCTGCCCCTCAACCCTTTCTCTGGCCAGCTCCCTTCGGCTCTAACAATGTGTATCTGGGGCAAATTGAGCTTTTTTGACAATGCTATTATGGAGGGAAAAAAATGAAAATTGGTCACCTAAAACACAGAATTAATTTTTCACAAGCTGTTAAACCAAGCCTATTCAGTACAAATTTCTGTGACTCCTTTCCAATAGTTAAAAGAATCAAGTAAATTCAGTGAACTGGTTGTTCAGTGAATTGGCTTTCAGCTATTCAATTGGCTTTAAATGGAGTGACTGTTCAGCCAGCTGATGACTTCATGAACTGTTTTTTAGAATATTGTCTTTGAGGCTGCCCTCATTCCTGCCTTCCGGAGTCCTGGTTGTTCAGCTCTCCTTTTGACGCCATGAGCTGTCCCAGCATCCTTTGTGCTTTAGCTGGTTCTGGTTGCCATCTATCACTTGGTGCAGAGTCCCGACTAATACTTCTGAACCTGCTGGATTCAGGCTTCGCACTGAAATTGCACTGGCTAAAGCGGCCATTGACCTCCGTATAGCCAAATCCAGTAGCTCCATTTCTGTCCTTATGTTCCTTGATAATCTCATTGCTTTTGTTTCTGTTAACCATTCTCCACTACTTAAAATTGCTTTGTTTGATATGCAGAACCTTCTTTCCAGTATTCATGCACTGTCTATCTGTTGTCTCTGTCACCTTTATAAATCTATCCTTAGCTACCTGCTTCCTTAAACAATGCCTTTCTCCAGAACTCAACCTTTGGCCTTCTGGACATCTTACTTCACATTCTTGATGTGTTTCTTTGTGCACTAAGTAAAAAAACCTCACTTTCAATCAGATCTAATTGTTTTGTACGCTGAGTTGAAAGGGATTCAAAACGATTCCCTAAAGTATAACGCTTACTTATAGCTCACGTTTTTACCTACCAACAATACAAAACCATATAAAGTTCTGGTGAGTTCAGTCTCCTAAGTATTTATTGAGGGCCTATAAAGTGTCAGGCACTGTGATAGGCTCTGAGGGGAATATAAAGATGACTTTTGAAAAAGACCATAGCTTCTGAGATAGCCTGGGAAAATAACTGTGCTAAATGCTACAACAGAAGTCCAACTATAGAGGGAAAGGAGAAAAGAGGGTTTAATCTTGCCTTAGTGGAATCTGGGAAAACCTCACACAGGAGATGAACTTCAGCAGGGCCTGGAAGACAGGTTGGATTTTTTCACATGTGGAAGTGAGGTAGGGAGGTCAGTTTTGATAAAAGGTATGTTCTAAAGCAAAAACATGGAGACTAGAAAATAAAAAGAAGATGGTAAGTAGTTGGGGGGGTTTGGGGCAGAGAGGTGGCTTGTTGTGGGGTAAGGAAATGTCTATACGGCATAATTTGCTCTGTATTCAACATTCAACACATATTTATGGATCACCTAAAGCCCCCGTTCCTGTCAAGTCGATCCCCACTCATAGCGACCCCATAGGATAGAGTAGAGCTGTTCCGTAGGGTTTTCAAGGCTGAAATCTTTACAAAAGCAGACAGGCACATCTTTCTTATGCAGAGTGGCTGGTGGGTTCAAACTGCTGACCTTTCAGTTAGCAACCAAGCGCTTTAACCACTGCCCCACCAGGACTCCTTTATTGAGCACCTACTATGTGCAAATGGGCAGAGACAAATGATAAGCAATAATCATTACAGATTCACAAATTTAAAGGTTTTAAAAGATGATTATGTGCTGTTAAGAAAAAGAAAAAGTAAGGCAGGGTAAGGTGGGTGGTGAGTATCTTGTGGGAGGCAAGTTGACATTTAAAATTAGGTGGTCCAGGTAGGCTTCATTGAGAAAGTGACATCTAAGCAGAGACTTAAAGGGCCATTCAGATATCTCTGGGAACAATTTTCCAGGAAGACAAGAGGCCAAAGTGTGCCCGATGTGTTCAAGGAATGGTATAGAGGCCAGTATAGTTGAAGCTGAGTGTGGGAGAGAGGAGTGGAAGATACAGTCAGGGAGATAACGTGGTGTGTAGGGGGCATGAGGAGGGGATCCTATAGGGTCTGTTAGGAGTTTTCTGAATTTTCTTGTTCTGTTTACAAACACTTTAACTAAACACTCAGTGTTGTTGTTAGTTGTCGTCAAGTCGATTACAACTCATGGCGATCCCATGCCTGCAGCGTAGAACTGTGCTCAGTAGGGTTTTCAAGGCTGTGACCTTTCGAAAGCAGATCTCCAGGACTGTCTTCCAAGGCATCGCTGGTTGGGTTCAGGCCACCAACCTTTTCAGCTGATAGTGGAGCACATAACTGTTTGCTCCATCCGAAACTCCTAAACACCCAACAGATCCACAGTTTTGGCATCTCAGAAAACCTGGAGTAAATGTTCTGCCACAGCTTTCCCTTGAAAGGGCCCTGATGATTCATCTATCCATATCCCAGCAGAAGGGATAAATGCGGTTTCTATATTATTTCAAATTTTTGACTCAACTTCATAAATCTCTGGATTGCAGATGATTTTAGTGGACTTCAAATACTGAGGAAGAAATATTTCAGGTTGATAAATATTCCCCATGGTTGAAACATACCCATGTTGCATTAAACACAGCAGGTATGAGTTATTTTCCACTGGAAAGGTTTTGACCCTAGGATATTCGTGGGAGATTTGTTAGGAAGAAAGAAGACTGTTATGTATAACTCTGTAAAAATCGAAAGATGGGTAAATAGAATGTGATGTTTCTTGGTTTTATGTTTGTTAGGATTAATTTTTTAACTTTTGGCCAAATATTGAAGTAAGCATGCTTGATATGTTTGATTCAGCATATTGACATTTGAGTTCCCTCTTCTGATTAACACAGATGGTGAGGCCAAGGCTTATTTGTTCCACCTTGATCTCTCTACAGCAAGGGTGTACACAAACATACGTTTGTGTGTGCCTGGGTGTGCTAATGGCTTTCTATGGGCCATTGTGTGGTCAGTACTGTACGCACTATATTTTATCTCCTCCATCACAATGACTGTAAGAGAAAGATGTTTATTCTAATCTTAGATGAGTTATCTAAAGCTTGTTGTTGTTGTTAGATGCTGTCAAGTCAATTTTTGACTCATAGCAACTCCATGTGACAGAGTAGAACTGACCCATGAAGTTTTCTAGGCTATAATCTTTATGCGAGCAGATCATCAAGTCTTTCTCCCATGGAGCTGCTGGGAGGGTTCAAATCGCCAACCTTTCAGTTAGCAGCCAAGTGTTTAACCACTGCACCACCAGGGCACCTTAAAGAGATTAAATTATTTTGCTTGGGTCAGGAAGATTATTCCTTGTGGTGCTGTAATGTAATTGAGTTGTCTTTATCTCTTTAACTCTCTTTGAGCAGTATGTAACTTGAGTCCTCTAGAAGGAATAAATTGTTAACAGGCTGATAGCTACTGGGTGTCCATCTTCACCTGATATGGCATCCTAGACTAATTAAAGTAGTATGGGTTCTAAGCCAAAAGTCTTGAATTCAAATCCAAGCTCCACCCCTCATGCATGGTGTAATTTTGGTCAAGTTATTGTACAGTTTGAACTGTATTTCCTGATCTATAAAATAAGGATAATCACATCTAACCTGAAGAGTTGTTGGGAGATTAAATAAGGACTAATTTGGACTCAGTAAGCCTTCAGTGTTTGCTAGTGGTATATGGTCGGACTTTTTCTTTGTGTGTTTGGTAAGCCATATTTCTATATCAAGAATTAACAGTGTAAGTTATGTCATAATTCAAGATTCCAGGTGACATATCTTCCTGTATAATATTATAATTAGGTTTTCAGTAAGAGAAGGTCATTACCAGTCTTTCATATCAAGTTGTATTAACCTCATTTAACCCAGTATAGTGTTCTGTAGTGCCAAATGCAGACATTTTTTGACAATCTGTCCTCATAGTTTTTGCATAATTTAATTATTTCAGTTTTAACAAGCTGTCTGTATGCTCTTTTAGCTTAGATTTTTCCTTACTGAACTATTTGATTCCTCCTACCCATAAAAGAAGAACTAAAAATAACATATCTTTAATGCAGTAACTTTTATTACTTACCGTCTTCAGACAAATATTATTCATCAGTTTAATGTTAGGTCATCACAAATCTCTAGTGATGATGTTTTCTTGTAATACTGAAAAACAATATAGGCATTAATATTGGCTAATAGCTTGGCTGGAGTCCTAGTGGTGTAGTAGTTAAGAGCTAACCCAAAGGTTAGCAGTTTGAATCCACCAGCTTCTCCTTGGAAACCCAATGGGGTAGTTCTATTCTGTCCTATATGGTTGCTATGGGTTGGTATTGACTCAACGGCAATGGGTTTGGTTGCTTTTTATTTTATTTTTTTTAATTGCTTGGCTGATTACTGAACTTTGTAGTTTTCACTGGCTTTCTGAAAAAATACGTATGTGTGTGTATATATATGTGTGTGTGTATATATGTGTATATATATATCTCGTTGGAAAATCAGAGTGGCTTTGCTTTGACTTGTGAATTTCACTAGTATTATTTTTGTGGTATAATTAGATTCCTTGGAGAATAGGGTTGGTTTAAACCCACCCTGGTCTCACTGTGTAAGAAGCAAGAGTTGGACAAGAAATACTATATATATGTTCAGGTGACTATACGATATAAATTATTAGAAACGAACACCTTTTGAAATTGATAGCTATAACCTTTAGAACTTTTTAAAAGGAAAAGTAATACTTTTAAAGATGTTTAACTAGCATTATAGACACATTTATGGTAATTTACTTCTGCTTTTCTTGTTGTTAAAGTTTGTAAGACTTTGATATTTGTTTAGCAAAAATATTCTTTGCCTTCAGCACTGTAACATGTGTCAGCTCAGCAAACCAAAATATTCCTTCAGCATTGTGTAGGTGTTACGCTTTTTGTTGATAATGTACTATTATTCATCTTTCCTGAATGTCTGAAAAATAAACCGAGCAACTAAACAAGTTAGTATGTGTCCAGCGTGGATTATTACAGTTAGGGAAGGCCTCACTAGTCCATGCATGTGGGAAGAAGACAGAAGTGGAGCATTTAAATGGTTGGTAAAGTATGTTTTGTGGAAATTATAGTGAGATTTAGATATTCTTGAATGCAATTCTTGTTGAAGCCCCATTGTAACAAGGGTTGTGGCTTAAATCACTTGCAAGGTATTTGGTTTTGGAGGATGGTTTCCTTTCTAAAGCAGTTAGGAATGCAGTCACAAGTGACATTGAGTACTCTTCCATAAGAGTTTGCAAATTTTTAAGAGGATAGAATTTCTCCTGTAATATGTTAAAATTAGTCTATAAGTCTCTTAAGAATTTTGAAGAACGATTTTATCAAGTTTTCTCAAGTATGGTGGAGAATAATTCAGAAATATAAGTACGTTATTTTACTCATAATTTAGAAAGCATTTAATAAAATAATTACGCGGGATTACATAGGTAGCCCACCACTCATCTGTCAGTTTGTCACACTGTGGAGGCTTGCATGTTGCTGTGATGCTGGAAGCTATGCCACAGGTACTTCAAATATCAGCAGGGTCACCCATGGTGGACCGGCTTCAGCAGAGTTTCCAGACTAAGACAGACTAGGAAGAAGAACTTGGCCATTTACTTGTACAATAAAATAAAATAAAATAGCCAATGAAAACCTTATGAATAGCAGCAGAACATTGTCTGATACAGTGCTGGGAGATAAGCCCCTCAGGTTGGAAGGCACTCAAAACAGGACTAGGGAAGAGCTGCCTCCTCAAAGTGGAGTTGACTTTAATGACGTGGATGGAGTTAAGCTTTCGGGACCTTCATTTGCTGATGTGGCACAACTCTAAATGAGACGAAACAGCTGCAAACGTCCATTAATAATCAGAATGTGGAAGGTATGAAGTATGAATCTGGGAAAATTAGAAGTTACCAAAAATGAAATGAATCGCATAAAGATCGATACCCTAGACATTAGTGAGCTGAAATGGACTGGTATTGGCCATTTCAAATCGGACAATCCTATGGTCTACTATGCTGGGGATGACAAATTGAAAAGGAATGGAGTCACACTTATTGTGAAAAAGAACATTTCGAGATCTATCCTGAATTACTATACTGTCAGTGATAGGATAACATCCATATGCCTACAGTAAGATCAGTTAATATGACTACAGTTCAAATTTACACACCAATCATTAATGCCAAAGAGGTAGAAATTGAAGATTTTTACCAACTTCTGCAGTCTGATCATACATGCAATCAAGATGCATTGCTAATTACTGGTGATTGGAATGTAGAAGCTTGAAACAATGAAGGATCAGTAGTTGTAAAATACAGCTTTGGTGATAGAAATAAAGCCGCAGATTGCATGATAGAATTTTGCAAGACCAACGTCATATTCATTGCAAATACCTTTTTCAACAACATAAATGGTGACTATACATGTGGACCTGATAGAATGGAATACACAGGAATCAAATCAACTACGTATGTGGAAAGAGACAATGAAAAAGCTTAATATCATCAGTCAGAACAAGGCCAGGGGCCGACTGCAGAACAGACCATCAATTGCTCATATGCAAGTTCAAGTTGAAGCTGAAGAAATTTTAAAAAGTCTGTGAGAACCAAAGCACGACCTTGAGTATATCCCACCTGAATTCAGAGACCATCTCAAGAACAGATTTGACACATTGAACACTAGTGACCGAAGACCAGACGAGTCGTGGGATAACATCAAGGTCATCATACATGAAGAAAGCAAAAGGCAATTAAAAAGACAGGAAAGAAAGAAAAGACCAGAATGGATGTCAGAAGAGACCCTGAAACTAGCTCTTGAATGTAGAGCAGCTAAAACAAATGGAAGAAATGATCATGTAAAATAGCTGAACAGAAGATTTCAAAGCGCAGCTCAAGAAGACAAAGTAAAATGTTATAATGACTTGTGCAAAGACCTGGAGTTAGAAAACCAAAAGGGAAGAACACGCTCGGCATTTTTCAAGCTGAAAGAACTAAAGGAAAAGTTCAAGCCTAAAGTTGCAATATATTCAAGGTTTGTGTGGGTAAAATACTGAACAGAACAGAAAACATCCAAAGAAGATGGAAGGAATAAACTGAGTCACTGTACCAAAAAGAATTGGTCGACGTTGAGCCATTTCAGGAGGCAGCATATGATCAAGAACGTGTAGTATTGAAGAAAGAAGTCTTAGCTTCACTGAAGGCATTGGCAAAAAACAAGACTCTAGGAATTGACAGAATACCAGCTGAGAAGTTTCAACAAACAGATGCAACACTGGAAGTACTCACTCATGTATGCCAAGAAATTTGGAAGACAGCTTCTTGGCCAACTGACGGGAGGAGATCCATATTTGTGCCCATTCCAAAGAAAGGAGATGCAACAGAATGCAGAGATCATCAAATAATATCATTAATATCACACCCAAGTAAAATTTTGCTAAAGATTATGCAAAAACTGTTGCAGGAGCACATCAACAGGGAACTACCAGAATCTAAAGCCGAATTCAGAAGAGTACCTGCAACGAGGGTTATCATTGCTGATGTCAGATGGATCTTGACTGAAAGTAGTGAATACCAGAAACACATTTACCTGTGTTTTATTGACTATGCAAAGGCATTCAACTCTGTGGATCATAACAAATTATGGGTAACATTATGAAGAATGGGAATTCCAGAACACTTGACTGTGATAATGCCAAACCTGTACATAGACCAACAGGCAGTCTTTGGAACAGAACAAGGGAATACTGCACGGTTTAAAGTCAGGAAAGGTGTGCGTCAAGGGTGTATCCTTTCACAATACTTATTCAATCTGTATGCTGAGCAAATCATCTGAGAACCTGGACTACATAAAGAAGAACAGGGCATCAGGATTGGAGGAAGACTCATTAACAACCTGGGATATGCGGATGACACAACGTTGCTTGCTGAAAGCAAAGAGGAATTGAAGCACTTACTGATGAAGATCAAAGACTATGCCTTCAGTATGAATTACACCTCCACATAAAAAAACAAAAATCCTCACAACTGGACCAATAAGCAACATCATGATAAACAGAGAAAAGATTGAAGTTGTTAAGGATTTCATTTTACTTGGATCAACAATCAACATCCACCGAAGAAGCAGTCAAGAAATCAAATGACATACTGCATTTGGCAAATCTGCTGCAAAAGACCTCTCTTAAAGTGTTAAAAAGCAAAGATGTAACTTTGAGAACTAAGGTGCACCTGACCCAAACTATGGTATTTCCAGTTGTCTCATATGCACGAGAAAGCTGGACAATGAATAAGGAAGACTGAATAAGAACTGATGCCTTCGAATTATGGTGTTCGTGAAGAATGTTGAATATACCATGGATTCCGTGAAGAATGAACTAATCTGTCTTGGAAGAAGTGCAGCCAGAACGCTCTCTAGAAGCGAGGATGGTGAGACTTCATCTCACATACTTTGGACACATTATCAGGAAAGACCAGTCCCTGGAGAAGGACATGCTTGCTAAAGTATAGGGTCAGCAAAAAAGAGGAAGGCTCTTTCTTAATGAGATGGACTGACACAGTGGCTGCTACAATGGTTTCAGACATACCAACAATTGTGGGGATGGCCCAGGCCCAGGCAATGTTTCATTCTGTTGTATTGTACGTAGGGTTTCTATTGAAACCAACTCAATGGTACCTAACAACAACAGCGAAAATAGGTACACCTATTGCAATCCGTTCTTTAGTTTCTAATGCTTTAAAGCATTAAAAGTTAATTCTGATAGCAAGAAATTAGGTTCCCTTTAAATAGACAGATAGTCAGATAGAAAGATATAGACAGACAGACTGGGCTTTGTTTAGTAGTTAAAAATCATAGCTGGCTTTTTTCATCACTGTGTACATGATATGGTTATAAGCAGTATGTATACATTAACTTGTGAACAACATGGTAGATTCTGTTGTATTCTCATTTTCTATAGAAAGAAACAAAGACTTAAAGCTTAATGAGTAGTCCAAGTTTGTACATCTGGTGAGATTTAGGATTCAAACTGGAATGACTTGACTTCATTATTTATACACGAAACAACTATACTCAGTGACCTTTCTCAAGCTCCGATTATACTTGAACTAATAGAAGTAAAACTAGAGTTGACTGTTAGAGCAAGAGACTCCAACACTGTCTGGTTGCTAGGATATGGCAATTAATAGATTATAGTTATGGATTTCAACTCCCACCGGGCATCAAAATTATCTGGGAAATTTTAAAACATACTGAGATTCTCATTCAGTGGGTTTTGGATGGGACCTGGGCACTGTTTTTTTTTTTAAAAAAAAGGCTCTGTAAATCGATGTTAATGTATAGCCATGTTTAGATGCATTTATTTAGAGCAAATTGTATCTTGTTGGACACTAGCATTTAATGGAAATGTTTCAGGTTTGTTTCAAGTTCAAATTTTAATACATTTGAACTATTTAATAATTGTAATTAAAAAATACATTCAGATGTATTTGGTGAAAAATTTAATCCCAGAATGGGCCAAGCTCATTTTAGCCTCAGTATCTTTCCAGTTGGCTAAAATACTATGTACATTGCTGTTTCCTGGATAATTGAAACGAGAACATAGCTGGTGTACTGATAGAGGTATTTTGGATCCAGTTTAAATTAAAGTTATTTGATAAAGGATTTATTCATAGCTGGGATGGTGGCTCTTATTTAAGGATAAAGTATTGTTTCTGGAAAATATTACTTATGTTTTTCAGTAAAACAACCATATTAACACATCTGTAATATGCAGCAAGGCTAATTTTTAGAACATCCAGCAAAAAAACTCCAAGGTAATGCTTCTTGCAAGCGTATATATCGTTAGTAACAACAGTTGTAATTCTATACTTTATACCATTTTAAAGGAAATCTTGGGGTTTGAATTCTAGACTATATCATTCTTTACTCTGGTGCCAATCCTTTATACCCCTAGCTCTCTATCCTTTGGATAAAATAACACTGGCTGGGTGTTGTAAAGATTAAGTGAGATAGCATGCAAAATGTCTCTATGACTGAATAAATGGTAAACATTGGCCATTGTTCTAGTTAGGAGTATAACATGATGCTGTCTTCGTTCATGTCAACCCACTGTCTCTCCTACTAGACTTTCAGCAAGGTAAGCCTCTGTTATTTTATCCGTTGTGTCTGCCAAATACAGTGCCCGATAGGGAATAAGTTCTCTTTAAAGAGTTGGAATCAGTGCCCATAGCTCTCCAAAAGTTTCTTGATTTGGGATCTTGTCGTTTTGATAAGAAGCCCTCCTTGTGCAATGGCTAAAGCACCCAGCTGCTAACTGGAAGGTTGGCAGTTCGAACCCACCAGCCGCTCTGAAGGAGAAAGATGTGGCAGTTTTCTCCCGTAAAGATTACAGCCTTTGAAACCCTGTGGGGCAATTCTACTCTATTCTGTAGGGTCACTGTGAGTTGGAATTGACTCAAAGGCAATGGGTTTTGGGTTTGGTTTATCGTTTTGATAGCTCAGAAAGAATATATGAACTGATGAAGGAGCTGTTGAGAATTTATTCCACCTTCTGGACGGCCTCAACATTCTTGGGCAGCAGTGAGTCCAGGAAGGGTCAAGGGTGATATCTACAATATGAAGACAAAATATATCTACATTGCTGTCGCTACCTCTGTCCACCACTGGGTTTTTTCTCTGTATTTCAGTTCATTTGAAATATAATGGGTAGAAATTCATACATTAAAATGAAATTCTTCCTTATTTCTGTTATTTTCATTGGACATTAATGATCCAGTGCAAATGGGTTATAGTCATGTATATTTTATCAAATATACTCAAAACTTAAAAATTAATATAGAAGTTTTCAAGGAAAAAATGGTAGATTTGTAACTTTTCTTTCAAAGCTATATTTGCCTCTCCATTTAAAAATGTCTTTGAGGTAGGAGCCTTTTAATGATGATTTACTCTTATAAGTACAATCATAATTATAAGGAAATTGGTCAGATAATTAAGTCTTAAGAAGCAAGGTAGGTATAGGGCAATCAACATTCAGTACGTTTCTTGAGAATACATACCTTATGCCCTCTAAAGTGACTTGGTTTTTGACAGCGGCCTTGGCTTCAAAAATGAATCTCCAAGTTCCTATGCAGTAAATCTCAGAATCATTTCTCTTGCAGTTTATAGCAGAGCAGGTTGAAGGTGATAAAATTTTTATCAACAAGGAGTTCACAGTTTTATATGTGATTAAGGACATGTACTTGTGGTTATTTATAATATGTGTCCAGATTTTGAAAAGCCTCATTATCATAAAATCAGCTATGTCATATAGATTGGTTATAAAACAAGCTATAGTTCTTATACCTCTCCTAAAAAAAACCATCATAGTATGGTTCCTATTGTACATTTTTCACATGCTGAGGGCAGACAGTGGAAGTAAAAAACTCAGAACCTTCACGTCAGAACTCTGTGTTTTTGCAAAAATGGAAACACGAAATATTCACTGCTATCTACCTTTTTTTTATTGGAGCTCATTCTATATTAGTACATATAGAATTGACTCATTCTTTTTCATAGCTGCTTAGTATCCCTTTGGATTTACATAATATGGTTCACCATTCTCCTATGGATGGGAATTTATGTTGTTTCTAAATTTTTCCTGCTATAAACAATGATACATACAATATCCTTGTACATATGGTATTGAGCTCATGGGTGAGCACTCTGTGGAATAAATTTCCAGCAGTGAAGTGGCTAGGTCCTAGAGTCTCTACCGAGTCCCTGAGTAGTGCAAACAGTGAAAGCACTCGGCTGCTAACCAAAAGGTTGAAGATTCAAGTCCACTCAGAGGTGCCTTAGAAGAAAGACCTGGTGATGTACTTCCAAAAAATCAGTTATTGAAAATCCTATGGAACACAGTTATACTCTGACACACATGGGGTTGCCATGAGTCAGAATTAACTTGATAACCATGGTCTCAGGGAACACCTACCTCAATTGGCATAACACAGTTTATAAAGAAAATGTCCTACATTCTACCTTGGTGCGTAGCATCTAGGATCTTAAAAGCCTGTGAGTAGCCATCTAAGATACTCCATTGGTCTCACCCCTTCAGGAGCAAGAGAGAATGAAGAAAACAAGTTACAAGGAAAAGATTAGTCCAAAGGACTAATGGACCACAGCTACCACGGCCTCCACCAGACTGAGTCCAGTACAGCTAGTTGGTGTCCGACTACCACCACTGACTACTCTGACCGGGATCACAAAGAGTGCCCCTGACAGAGCTGGAGAAAAATGTAGAACACAATTCTAACTCACAAAAAAAGACCAGACTTACTGACCTGACAGACACTGGAGAAACCCCGAGAGTATGGCCCCTGGACACCCTTTTAGCTCAGTAATGAGGTCACTCCTGAGGTTCACCATTCAACCAAAGATTAGACAGCCCCATAAAACAAAATGAGACTAATGGGGCACAACAGTGCAGGGACAAGGACTAGATAGTAGGAGGGGACAGGAAAGCTGGTAATAGGGAACCCAAGGTTGAGAAGGGACAGTGTTGACATGTTGTGGGTTGTTAACCATTGTCATAAAACAATATGTGTACTAACTGTTTAATGAGAAACTATTTGTTCTGTAAACCTTCATCTAAAGTACAATAAAAATTAAAAAAAGAATTAACTTGATGGCAGGTTGTTTAGAGCATATGCAGTTTTTTATAATTTATTTTTTGTTGTTGAGAATATACACAGTAGAACATATACCAGTTCAACAATTTCTACATGTATAATTCAGTGACATTGATTACATTTTTCAAGTTGTACAACTGTTCGCACCATCCTTTTCTGAGTTGTTCCTTCCCCATTAACATAAACTCACTGCCCCTTAAGTTTCCTATCTTAGGAGCTGCTTTGTCAATTTGATCCCATGTAGATAGTTCTTAAAAGAGCACAGTGCTCAAGGCAGATATTCTTTGCTAGTTAAGCTAAATTACTGTTTGATTTTAAGATTTCAGGGGATATTTTTGTTTTAAGATTTAAGGTTTAAAGATCATCTCATGGCATTACTTTCAGGGGTTCATCCAGCTTCCACAGCTCCAGAAAATCTGGGTTCCATGAAAATTTGCAATTCCTTTCTACATTTTCCCTCTTTTACTCAGGATTCTTCTATAGAATCTTTGATCAAAACGTTCAGTAACAGTAGCCAGGCACCATCCTGTTCTTCTGGTCTCATAGCAAAGGAGGCAGTCGTTCATGGAGGCAATTAGGCGCACATTCTACTTCTTCCTCCTCTTCCTGACTCTCCTTCTTCCTCTGCTGCTCCAGACAAACAGAAACCAATTTTTGTACTTTGAATGGCTGCTTGCATGCTTTTAAGACCACAGGCACTATGCAAACTTAAAACGCTACCACCATTTTGTAGAGTAAAACTTAAAAATTTGCCTTGCAAGATAGTCATTCAGACTGCATACCCATGCAAAAATAAAATTTTAAAGCCACTGTATTATATCATTTTGATCAGGGTAATAAACATGATTTAAAAAAAATCCATACCTATACATTTTTTATTTTTGATAAAAATGGCCAAATTTCCCTTCATAGAAGTTGTATCAATTTCTACTCTCCCCATAAGTGTAAGAAGGTACATAATTCTTCACATATGTACATCAAGCTTTTAGATAACTACCAATCTGATAGAAAATTGTATCTGTATATATTTTTTTCTTTACTTTTATTATGGTGAAATATATATAACAAAAAGTTTGCCATTTTAGTCCTTTTTTTTAAGTTGTGCTTTAGATAAAAGTTTACAGAGCAAATTAGTTTCTCATTAAACAATTAATACCCATATTGTTTTGTGACATTGGTTACCACCCCACGACATGTCAACACTCTCTTCTTCTTGACCGTGGATTCCCCATTACCAGCTTTTCTGTCCCCTCTTGCTTTCTAGTCCTTGCCCCTGGACTGGTGTGCCCGTTTAGTCTCATTTTGTTTTATGGGCCTGTCTAATCTTTGGCTGAAGGGTGAACCTCAGGAGTGACTTCAGTAGTGAGTTAAAAGTGTATTCGAGGCCATACTCTT